>NC_080174.1:17530145-17830145 GCF_950295315.1 Erinaceus europaeus
TAAGTGATCTGAAATTAAAACACCTTCAAAATCTAAAGTAGTAAGTGACCAATTATTTACTTATTGCATTCACATGGAATAGCTCTTGGTCCCTGGGCCAGTAACTAGTACTATAGAAACAGGAAGTGAGACCTTCCAGCTCAAGGAATTCACTGCTCTGTGGGGAAGATGGCCTACACTTCCACACACATAAGGCCATATCTGCTGATCCTTCTTGGCACATTTAAAATGTCAGGAGATGGGGCCCTTGAGGGAAGTTAATTGTGTTAGGAGGCTGCCCTGTTCGCCCCTCAGAAATGTCACTCTATTGGAGTGAAATATCACCCTACTGGAAGACTGAGAGTCCAAAACTGTTCACAGACACCAGGTGCTTTGTGTTTGTTGCTAATATCAGTTGATAGGTGCTGGAGAGAACTCTCACTGGGTAGAGGGCCTGTTTTGCCATTTGCATGACCTACCTTTGAGCATGGGGAGTGCTATAATGGTGCCAGAGAAAGCTCCAGTGCTTTGTTGCCTCTTCACTGTGCTTGCCCCTCTCTCTCTCTCCCTCTCTCTCTGTCTCATTATTACTTTCTCACTCAGAGATGAAAAAGTCAGCCTGAAACAGTGAAATTGCCTATGCATAGGACCCTGGCAGTACAAAAACAAGCAAACAGTCCCCTCAAGTCAAAATAACCCAACCAACCCATTCGACACTGAGTGCTTACCATAGGATAAGTAGTACTCTATGCACTGTCCATCTAATAAATCACTAACCCTCACAGTTCATATTAGAAATTTCTCTTGTTGCTACGTATGTGGAAATTAAGCACAGAAAAAAAGTTGACTAACTTGTTTACTTGTACTAGCTGGTTGATTAGTCAGTTACTTAGTTCTTAAAAAGGCAATCGACTGTGTAGTTTGAATTACTTAAAGAATGATGAACTCACCCCTTCAAAGTAATTTGAATTTGGCTGGGAAGGTGGCTCTGAGATAGAGTACATGCTTTGCATGGATTCACTGCTTGGCACCACATGAGATGAATAGAGACAAAAACAGACATAGCATCACAAATGGTGGAGCAGTTCTCTGGTCTTGTTCTTCCTTTCTCTCTCTGTCTCTCTCTCTCTCTCACACACACACACACACACACACACACACACACACACATACACACACACACACGGAAAAGAACTTAATGACGAATTGAATGCGTGCCCAAGATGTTTTCACTCTGGGGTGGCAGAAGTCCTAAAGAATGAATGATTAAAATTTTTGGCATCTGTTTTTTTTTGCTGAAAAAAGAGAATGCTGTTTGCTCAGGCAGGTGTCAAATAGCAGGCTTTTCAGGCTCCCCTTGGGCAGCTCCAGGATCCTTGATTGCCTTGGAATCATCTTCACATCTGTTGGCTGCTGAGAGGCTCAAAGGGACAAGAGGGCAGAAAGAGCCTTGTTTTGCAGGTGCCAAATAGTTTTCCAAGTTGTCATCAGAATGAGGACAGCCCTGCTGTAAAAAGGTGGAGAGACCCCCCACTTTGGGAGAAAGTTGATCCTAGTGATTATTATTCTAGTTCCATGCTCTCGGGACCTGAGCTCTTATCTAGATTTTGTCTCCTGCTTTGGTTGGATCTCCCAGAAACTTAATCTATCTGTATAATCTTATCTAACTGTAAGGTAGAGATGATAAAGTGACTTCTTCACAGGACTGTTTTTAAGGATTAAATGAGGGCCTGAACGTTTATCTGGTAGGGTTATCTGCTTTGCTTTGTGTGTGACCTGGGTTTGAGCTTCATTCAGGTCACATGAGGAGTGCTTTGGAGGTATTCTCTCTCTCTCTCTCTCCCTCCCCCTCTGCTCCCCTCCCTCTCCCTCCCTCTCTCTATCCCTCCCTCCCTCCCTCTCTCCCTCTCTCTTTTAATTTTTTTTGCTTCCTATCTTTACTTATTTGAAAGAGACAGCCAGAAATCAAGAGGAAGGGGGATATAGAGAGGGAGAGAGACAGAGAGACACCTGCAGCTCTGCATCACCACTCGTGAAGCTTTCCCCCTACAGGTGGGGGCCAAGGGCTAGAGCCTGGGTCCTTATGCATTGTATGTGTGTGCTTAGCCAGCTGCGCCATCACCTGCCCCCCCTCTCTTTCTCTCTATTTGGTGATGACAAAGAAAAAAGGAAAGCCAATTAGATGTGGTTTTTAGCACCTTGCTCATCACACAGTAAATGCCTCATGTCATCTATAGTGTAGCTGATTTCACCTAACTGGGGAGTTAGAGTCTAATGTCAGCAATATGATTCTGTCCATTCTACCTCTGACAACAGATGTGAATTCCTTCCACTAGTCATACCACCTAAATAACATCTATTGCTCATGGGGCTGTGCCAGTGACTCTTAAACAATCCTTTTGTACCCTCCCTTCCCCTTTCTTTCCCTCCCCACACCTCCCTTCCCTTTCCAAAAGATTTACTTAATTATTAATTATTTCTTAGAGAGAAGGAGAGGCCATGGTACCCTTTGGGGAGTCTGTATTCTTAATGCTGAGCTATCTCCCTTCACTCAGTTGTCTCTATTTTTCTGCTTATTCTACTTTGATACACTTACTTTATTAAAAAAAATACCGTCACTCATTATATTAAAAAATTACCTTTTGGAAACATGAAAGTCATGTAACTTCCTTACATATAATTTTCCACTGGGTTCCTGGGCTCCTGGGCTCAGTCTACAAGGGGTTTCCTTGGCTTCTATCTTTCACCTCTTCTTATTCTCTCCTCCACTTCTCGGGCCACCTTTGGAGCATTCTCAGATGCACAGTGCTCTGGGGCTTCTAAACTTGCTCTTCTTTCTCCTGGAATTCTTTTCATCATCTGTCCTTATCATTTAGACAGTATTTTCTAGAGGGAGGGAGAGGAGAGGGAGGGAGAGGGAGAGGGAGAGAGAGCAGAACACCAAAACTTTCTTTGATATGGGGGCCAGATTTGAACTTGGGTCAAGGGCAAGGCAGAGTAACCTACTATCATAGTGAGCGATTTGCCTGCCACTTCCCTGACCTTTGAGTAATTTGAATTTTCTTCATTATACTTAGATTTTAAAAATATTTTTATTTATCTTTTGGGTAGAGACAGAGAGAAATGGAGAGAGGAGGGGAGATAGAAAGAGAAACATCTGAACTACTGATTTAGCGCTCATGAAGCTTCCCCCTGTGCCGGTGGGGACTGGGTCTTGAACATGGGACCTTGTGCACTGTAATGTGGGCGCTCAATAAGGTGCACCATCACTGGGACCTCATTAACTTTTTTCTTTCTTCTCTCTCTCTCTTGCCTTCAGTCGTTGGGGGCTTGATGCTGGTACTATCAATTTACTACTTGTGGTGGGCTTTTTAGTTTTTTTCCTTTTCTTTTAATAGGAAAGAGAGAAATTGAGAGGGGAGGGAAAATAGAGGGAAAGAAAGACAACAGCAGACCTGCTTCACCACTTGTGAAGTTACCCTCCCACACACACAGGTCTGGAGAAGGGGCTTGGAACTGGGATCTTTGTGCAAATCCTTGCGGTTGGTACTGTATACCAGGCTCCGTCTTTTTTCTTTCTGTCTGTCGGCCTTTCATTCTTTTGTTTTTTTCCCCCATCACTGGTACTTCACCACTCTTGTCTGACTTTTTCAGATTAGGAGAGAGTCAGACAGAGACAGAGAGACTGAGGGAGAGAAGAGACTACAGCAGTGAAGCTTCCCCTAGTGTAAGTGGGAAGGTGATTGCTTGAACCTGGATCATGTACATGGCAAACCCCTCCGAGGTGAACTGTCTCGCTGACCCCATACTTATCATGATTCAAAATGATCTTGTTAAGATCTTAGTTTCTTTTTTGTATATTTAGACAGACACCTCAGTAAGTACAGAATGGATGCATGAATGAATGTTTATTTTTAATTTTTTTAAATTTTACTTATTTATTCCCTTTTGTTGCACTTGTTTCTTTTTTTATTGTTGTAGTCACTACTGTTGTCATCGTTGTTGGATAGGACAGAGAGAAGTGGAGAGAGGAGGGGAAGACAGAGAGGGGGAGAGAAAGACAGACACTTGCAGACCTGCTTCACCGTCTGTGAAGTGACTCCCCTGCAGGTGGGGAGCTGGGGGCTCGAACCGGGATCCTGTTTTGCGCCACCTTGCACTTAACCCACTGAGCTACCGCCTGACTCCCGAATGAGTGTTAATAGTTACTTTTTGGGCTTTAGATTTATCATCTGTACTTGCACTAGACAAGGAGACTACCTAAAATGGTGTATTCTTATTTATTTATTATAAAAAGGAATTTTTAACAAAACCATAGGATAAGAGGGGTACAACTCCACACAGTTCCCACCACCAGAACTCCGTATCCCATCCCCTCCCCTGATAGCTTTCCTATTCTTTATCCCTCTGGGAGTATGGACCCAAGGTCATTGTGGGATGCAGAAGGTGGAGGGTTTGGCTTCTGTAATTGATTCCCCCCTGAATGAACATGGGTGTTGACATGTTGATTCATACTCCCATCCTGTCTCTCTCTTTTCTGAGTAGGGTGGGGCTCTGCAGAAGCAGAGCTCCAGGACACATTGGTGGGTTCATTTGTCCAGGGAAGTCTGGTTGGCATCCTGCTAGCATCTGGAACCTGGTGACTGAAAAGAGAGTTCACATACAAAGCCAAACAAATTGTTGATCAATCATGAACTTAAAGACTGGAATAGTGCAGATGAAGATTTGGGGTATACTCCATTTTGTAGATAGCTAGTAGGTATATTTTAGTTATATTCCAAAGGGTCTGTGGCTATACTCGTTTTTTTTTTTTTTTTCCCCTGAGCCTGAAATCTGATATACAGGTGGATCCAAGTTATTGTCTGGGGAGCTGATGTCATGGCTGGCAACAAGGATCAGAAAGCTGGATCAGGGAAGAAAGTAGCTCCCTAATATGGGAAACGGGTATAAATATTGTTGACTGTAAACCCCATCGATTTGATGTGATCTGGGACCCATATTCAGCTTAGGAGCCTATGTGACCTCTGTATCCCTGTAGATCTGAGCTCACATTCTGTGGTCATGAGTAGGAACATTTCAAGCTGTCCTTATATCAGGACCCATCTTCATCAGGTGTAGCACAGAGTATGTTGTCCATCCTCCCTTCAGAGGATGGAACATTCTCTACTGTTGTTGATCCAAGTTGAGGGCAAGGTCCTATGGGGGGCCCACAAAGGGGTCTGCTTTGTTGTTCTTGATAGAAATGACCGGTAACAAGGCGAAAGGGATTTATTTGAGGTCTAGACTCATCATGTCTGTTCGGGAATCTTAGGACTCTCCTAATAGGGCCCCAGCTGATGGGGTGGGCTGATAGTGACTAAAGAGTCATCATTAAACTATGAAAATGGTGTATTCTTTAAAAAATTTTTTTAAAAATATTTATTTTATTTATTTATTCCCTTTTGTTACCCTTGTTGTTTTATTGTTGTAGTTATTATTGTTGTTGTCGTTGTCATTGTTGTTGGATAGGACAGAGAGAAATGGAGAGAGGAGGGGAAGACAGAGAGGAGGAGAGAAAGACAGACACCTGCAGACCTGCTTCACCGCCTGTGAAGCAACTCCCCTGCAGGTGGGGAGCCGGGGTTCGAACCGGGATACTTATGCCGGACCTTGTGCTTTGCGCCACCTGTGCTTAACCCGCTGAGCTACAGCCCGACTCCCCCCAATTTTTTTATATTATTTATTTTCCCTTTTGTTGCCCTTGTTTAAGATTGTTGTGATTATTGATGTCGTTGTTGTTGGATAGGACAGAGAGAAGTGGAGAGAGGAGGGGAAGACAGAGAGAGGGAGAGAAAGACAGACACCTGCAGACCTGTTTCACTGCTTGTGAAGCGACTCCCCTGCAGGTGGGGAGCTTGGGGCTCAAACCGGGATCCTTATGCTGGTCCCTGCGTGTTTACGTCACATGCGCTTAATCCCCTGCAGCACTGCCCGACTCCCCCAAAATGGCATATTCTTAATAACTTAAGAAATGTGATTCATGGGGTCGGTAGTGCAGTGGGTTAAGCGCACATGGTGCAAAGCACAAAGAACTGACCCGTTCAGGGATCTAGGTTTGGGCCCCTAGCTCTCTAGCTGCAGGGGAGCTGCTTTGCAAGCAGTGAAGCAGGTCTGCAGGTGTCTTTCTCTCCTCCTCTCTGTCTTATCCTCCCCTCTAATTTTCAATCTGTCTTACCCAACAGCAGGAGCAGCAATAACAGCAGTGGAAAAAAGATGGCCTCCAAGAGCAGTGGGCTCATAGTTCAGGCACCGAGCTCCAGCAATAACCGTGGAGGCAAAAAAAAAAAAAAAGAAGAAGAAAAGAAAAGAAAAAAAAGTGATCCATTTTTTTTTCCAGCTTATCACCTTTTCAAAAAACTGGTGAAAGTGACTAATGAAACTGCACTACCAAGCCCCCCCCCCCCAACACACCACTTCACCTATTGCACTGAACTACATAACTAAACTATAAGGCAGTGGACAAAAGTTTCTTGGTACAGTGATTTATTTTCATTATGAAATCAGTGTCTTATTTCAGAGACTTTTTTTTTCTTTTGCTACAACAATTGCCAAAAACCCTATAAATATTACTGTAGTTGTGTTTTATTTTATTTTTATGAAATTAACGTGGCTTTAGCTTGAGTCATGATTATATTATTTAAATGTCATTTATGAGAGCACACTGCCTTAAATCATGCTTGGCCCCAGGGCCCTGTAACCTAACCCATTGTGTTTTTGGTCAAGACAACTGTTACATCACTGAAGAGTCTTTTGCTGTCAAAACAAAACCACAAGATCAAAACTGCTTTGGAGAACCACTGGAAAATCAGAAACCGGCTAATTAGAGACTTAAATCATTTTTTCCCCCTCTTAAATATTTTAGCTACACTGCCTGTGACTCAGTTCTTCAAGTGAGCCACAGACCAAGTTTCTTCTAAAACATGTTCTATATATTCTCGGTTGAAATAAAGATAGGAAATTAAGAGATAGCTCACCCAGTAAATATGTATCTCACAGTGTCCTGGGCTTCAGCCTTTGGGACTGCACGGAAGCACAATAGATAGTGAAGCTGTGCTGTGGTGTCTCCTCTTCAGCATCTGTCTCTCTCTTTCTCTCTCTCTCTATCTGAAAAATATTGAATGAAAAATTGCTGATGACAGAAGAGGACCTGGGAGGGGGGTTACATTGTTCTGTAGAAAACTGAAAAATGTTATACAAGAAAAAGCTACTGTATTTTAATGTTGACTGTAAACCATTAGCCCCCCCCCAATAATGAGAAAAATAAAAAAAATTTAAAAAGAAAAGAAAAATTGGACTAGGGGGTGCAGCTCAGTAAAAAAAGTCTTCAACATAGGTGACTGTGCTGAACCACTGAATTTTGTGGCAATAAAAAAAGTCACAGTGAGTCAACAGTGCCCTTTTCAGCCAAGGGCTTGGATAATTTAGAGAACAAGGAGCTGACAATTCTTTACACCTTAGAAGAGACCACCCAGTGGGACAGTCACCGATGTTTTTAGGTTCTGATTTGCTGTTTTGTTTTTGCCATGGAAGCAGGGCTGGAGACTTGAGTGTCCACATTATCTAAACCAGCTTAATAAAAACGCTCCATGGAGTGGTCGGTCTGTAGCGCAGCAGGTTAAGCACATGTGGCCCAAAGCGCAAGGACTGGAGTAAGGATCCCGGTTCCAGCCCCCAGCTCCCCACCTGCAGGGGAGTCGCTTCACAAGCAGTGAAGCAGGTCTGCAGGTATCTATCTTTCTCTCCTCCACTCTGTCTTCCCCTCCTCTCTCCATATCTCTCTGTCCTATCCAACAACTAACGACATCAACAATAACAATAATAACCACAAGGCTATAACAACAAGGGCAACAAAAGGGGAGAAAATGGCCTCCAGGAGCAGTGGATTCATGGTTCAGGCACTGAGCCCCAGCAATAACCCTGGAGGCAAACAAAACAAAACAAAAACGCTCCATGGAAGATAACAAGTTGGTGGAAGGTGTGACAAACCATGGGGAGATATGAAACTGTACACTTGTGGCAACTACAGTCTTTAAAAAGGAAAAAAAGAGAAAGCCCTCTCCAACTGGGGATGGTCTGAACACCCTCTTTTCCAGGCTGGCTGCCCTTGGTGGAGGAATGGTACTGGCTGTTGATACTAATGGGAACTGCTGGAGCTTAGCCACCAGAGGGGTACTTTCCACAAGCACTGACCTCATCTCCATGATCTCATCTCAGTGACCAGTTTTAGAATAGCTCATACTTGGAACTGCAGTTGTTGATGGGATTCTGGACTTGGAGGCACATGGTCTCTCCCTGTGGTCTGGCTTCTTTCCATAGAAGTGTCTCCAATACTGATGGAGGGCCTGAACTCCTCACCTTGCTCCCTTGATCTCTCCCTCCTTTGTCCCTCCCTTTCTTCCCCTTCCCCTTCCTATTCCTTCTTCCTTCCCTTCCCTTCCCTTCCCTTCCCTTCCCTCCCCTCCCCTCCCCTCCCCTCCCCTCCCCTTCCCTTCCCTTCCCTTCCCTTCCCTTCCCTCCCCTCCCCTCCCCTCCCCTCCCCTCCCCTCCCCTCCCCTCCCCTCCCCTCCCCTCCCCTCCCCTCCTCTCCCCTCCCCTCCCCATCCTTCCTTTCCTTTCCTTTCCCCCTTCCCATCACCTCCCCTCCCCTTTCATTTCATTTCATTTTATTTTATTTATAAAAAGGAAACTTTAACAAAACCATAGGATAAGAGGGGTACAACTCCACACAGTTCCCACCACCATAGCTCCGTAACCCATCCCCTCCCCTGATAGCTTTCCTATTCTTTATCCCTCTGGGAGTATGGACTTTATCCCTCTGGGAGTGTGGTCATTGTGGGGTGCAGAAGGTGGAAGGTCTGGCTTCTGTAATTGATTCCTCGATGAACATGGGTGTTGACAGGTCGATCCATACTCCCAGTCTGCCTCTCTCTTTCCCTAGTGGGGTGGGGTTCTGGGGAATTGGAACTCCAGGATACGTTGGTGGGGTCATCTATCTAGGGAAGTCTGTTTGGCATTATGGTAGCATCTGGAACCTGGTGGCTAAAAAGACAGTTAGCATATAAAGCCAAACAAGTTGTTGATTAATCATGAGCCTAAATGCTTAAATAGTGCAGATGAAGAGTTGTTGGTGGTGGGATCTCTGTTCTGTAGATAGCTAGTAGGCATATTTTAGTTCTATTCCAAAAGGTCTGTGGCTATACTAGTTTTTTTTTTCCCTCTGAGCCTGAAATCTGATATAAAGGTGGATCCTAGTTGTTGTCTGGGGAGATGATGTCATGGCTGGAAAAAGGACCAGAAAGCTGGATCAGGGGAGAGAGTAGCTCACAAATATGGGAAAGGTGTATAAATATTGTTGACTGTAAACCCCATCGATTGGATGTGATCTGGGGCCCACATTCAGCTTTTTTAAAATAAATTTTATTTATTTATTATTGGATAGAGACAGAAAACCTGAGAGGGTATTGGGAGATAGAGGGAGATATCTGCAGCTCTACTTCATCATCTTTGGAGCTTTCCCTCTGCAGGTGGGGACCAGGGGCTTGAACTCGGGTCCTTGCACACTGTAGTGTATGTGCCCAACCAGGTGCTGCACCACCTGGCCTGCATCCCTTCTCCTTTCCTTCCCCATCCTGGTCTAGTCTCCTTCCTGTCTTAGTCCGAGACCCCAGGATATGTGCTCTTCTTTCTCTTCTCCCCTCCTCCCCTTTTCTGTTAGCCTGAGTTGATGGTTAAACTCTTTTCTCCGGTAGAATTTAGCCTTGAGTTGGGAATTGAAGGAGGATCTCTTGGAATCTTTTGCTAATTTACTTTGTGAATATGCTCTTGGACCCTTGACTCTGAAGAAGAGATTATATGTTGCATTTTTTTTCCCCCCAAGGTTATATGGGAACCAAAATATGTTAAAATAAAGGGAGATTGTGTGAATAGTGCTTATCATAGTTTCCCTATCTTGTTTCATGTTATGTAGGAATTAGCATCTTTCCAAAAGTCAAATTTGTTTTAGAAGTTATTTATCATTTTCCCTACTCCTGTTGGTTGAATTTGCTTTTTTCAAGTTTCTGTTTATTCCTCCAGCCAAACCCAGATACACTTTTTCTTAGTTCCTCCCTTTCTTACATAAAAGGTAATACACTATACTTCTATACTATACACTATCATATGTGTACTTTTAGATCTGTCTGATTTCACTTAATATATCAAGAAATTGTCCTGCATCAGTTCAGAGAAATAGTCCTAATTCTTTTTTCTGTCTTTCTTTCTCTTTTAAATATTTATTTATTCTCTTTTGTTGCACTTGCTGTTTTATTGTTGTAGTTATTGTTTTATATGTTTTATTGTTGTCGTTGTTGGATAGGACAGAGAGAAATGGAGAGAGGAGGGGAAGACAGAGAGGGGGAGAGAAAGATAGACACCTGCAGACCTGCTTCACCACTTGTAAAGCGACTCCTCTGCAAGCGAGGAGCCAGGGGCTCGAACTGGAATCTTTACGCCGGTCCTTGTGCTTTGTGCCACATGTGCTTAACCCACTGTGCTACCGACTGACTCCCTTTTTATTTCTTCTTCTTCTTTCTTTTTTTGGGCCTGTTAATGCTTTTGTGAACATATTGGAGAGGGATTTTAGTGTGATTTTTTTTTTTACTTTAATTATAGAAAATATTTCACAATTGGGATCTATATATATATATTTTATAATGAAAAACATTGCCTTGAGAAAGGATACACAGAGTGGATTTATATGCTATCTATCTCCACCCTTCCTCATTCTTTTTTTTTTTCAACTGCATAGCATTCTATAATATTCAGCTTTTTGTGTGCACAACAGTTTATTCAACCTGTCTTCAGTGTGGGGACATCTAGACCATTTTACAACTGAAACGAGTTGCTTTCTGCATGAGCATCTTTTTCAGTATTGTTGAAGGTGGAGCTTTTACTTATTTATTCTTGCTTAGAGACAGGCAGAAATTGAGAGGAGAGGGGGAGATAGAAAGGGAGAGAGACAAAGAGACGACTGCAGCCCTGCTTCACCCCTTGTGAACCTTTCCCCTTGCAGGTGAGGACCAGGACTTGAACCTGCGTCCTTGCACACTGTAATGTGTGTGCTTAACCAGGTTTGCCACTGCCTGGCCCCAATAGTACCTTTTTAAAAAGTAATCTTTATTATTTATTGAATAGAGACAGTCAGAAATTGAGAGCAGAGGGGTTGGGAGAGAGAGGGAGAGAGAGGGAGAGAGGGAGGGAGGGAGAGAGAGAGAGAGAGAGAGAGAGATGCTGCCCTGCCTCACCACTTGCAAAGCTTTCCTCCTGCAGGTGGAGACCGGGGGCTTGAACCCAGGTCCTTGTGCACTGTAAATCTTCACTCAACCAAGTGTGCTACTGCCCAGCCCCTGAAATAGTACTTTGTTATTTTATTTATTGATTTTTAGAATTTTGCCTTACTGTAAATTCAGCAAGATTCTTCCATCAAGGTTTTAATTAATTACTGTTTTCACTGCTACCAGGTATTTCTGGAGCTTGGTACCTGCATGATGAATCTACCACTCATAGTAGCCTTTTTTTTTTCTTCTTGATAGCAACAGAAAATTTTATTTATTTATTTTATTAGGGATTTTACAAACTCATAACAGGGGTTTGCTCTACACTGTTTTCACCAGCAGTGGAAACTGTAGTAGTTCTCCCAAGGTCACAGATATGGGTTGACTTATTATTTCTATAATATCTATCTATATTCATAAGTATTATTTTTGCGCATTTCCCCCCCTATGGTTCTATTTTCTCTTAATATAAGTTACACTTACACCTACTACTACTTCTAAGTGTTCTTCCTTTGTTTTTCCTCTTCCCAGGGTCCTGATGGAATTGGCTGGGGTTCAGAGTGCTCTAGTCATCTTCCCCTAACATTTCTCTCCCTCTGGGAATATGGAACAAAATTCTCTTTGGGGTGCAAAAGGTGGGCGTTCTGGCTTCTGTAAGTGCTTCTCTGCTGGATTTGGACATTGGCAGGTGTGTCCATACCCCCAGCCTGTTTCTGCTATCTTTCCATAGTGGGACAGGGCTCTGGAGAGATGAGGCTGTCTGCCTAGGGAGTTCAGGATAGAGTCATAGTAGCATCTGCAACTTGGTGGCTGAAAGGCAGCATGATATAAAGCAGGACGAAATAATAAACAGAAACAAAAACGTATGAATAGAACAGATGAGAATAGTGATCGTAGGGTGGAGAGGAGCTAAGAAATCTGTTTTAGGCATTTTCCTAGGGGCCCATGACTTTAGTAAATTTTGCTTGAGCTTGATAGCTAACATAGAGGTTGACTAAAAATACTATCTGGGAAGATGACAGAGAAGTTGAGAATGAAGGGGAGACAGAGGAAGAGAGAGATAGAGACGCCAGTAGCACTGCTTCACTGCTCATGAAGCTTTCCCCTCTGCAGGTAGGGCTTGAGGGCTTGAACCAGGTCCTTGTGCATTGAAATGCATACTCTCGACTGAGTGCTCTACCATTTGGCCCCAGATCTGGGATCTCTCTCTCTCTCTCTCTCTCTCTCTTTCTCTCTATGTCTTTTCTAAGTAAGTTTTATTTTCAAATTAGCTCATCAAATAACACAGTTATTTTAAAAAATTAATTATTTAATATTGATTTACAAAATTATAAGATAACAGGACTATACTTCCTCACCTTTCTCACTACCAGAGTTCTCTGTCCCCATTCCCTCCACTGGAAACTGCATTAATGCTCCCAAGATCACAGATATGGGTTGACTATTATTCCTATAACGATTTTTCTGTATTTATATATATTTACCACTTTTTCTGCCTTCTTTTGCTTTTTTTTTTAAGTGGGTAATTTTTTTTTTAATTGGGGGACTCATGATTTACAGTTGACAGTAAAATACTGTAGTTTTTACACGTGCAACATTTCTCAGTTTTTCACAGAACAATCTACCCCCTCTAGGTCCTCCTCTGCCATCATGCTTCAGGACCTGAACTCTCCTTCCCTACCCCAGAGTCTTTTACTTTGGTGCAATATACCAACTCCCAGTCCAAGTGTGTTTCCCCTTCTGTTCTTATTTTTAAACTTCTATCTGTAAGTGGGATTATCCACATTCATCCTTCTCTTTCTGGCTTATCTCACTTTGCATGATTCCTTCAAGTTCTATCCAAGATGAGGTGAAGAAGGTGAATTCACCATTTTTTAATAGCTGAGTACTATTATTGAAAAAACTGCATGGAGACTTCAAAGTTAGGTGACAGAGGCAGCATTGCTTCTCTTCCTTTTTTAAGTCCCACTTTTTACTTCTTAGTGTCCTTCTCCCCTCTCCCCCCCTTTTTTTCTTTTCTCTCTCTGGGTCCTGATGGAATTGGAGTTTAGAACCCTCTGGTCATCTTCCTCTAACATCTACCCCTCTGGGAGCATGGACTGAAATTCTTTATAGGGTACAGAGATCTGGGATTTCTTATGGTCAGACTCAAGAAGAAATGTTTGGGATGTGGCAAGAGTGGAATCATAATTTTAAACTACAGAAATGCTCATGCTTTGCTAGTTAAATATGACTAATTATGGGTTATTGATAGTTCCAAAATGTGGTTGTCATAAAGTGGAAATGTTGTTTGTTGCTAGAGTTGACTAGGGATTGAATTCAACATGTCACAGATGCTAACAACAGTCAGGCTCTTCCCCAGCTCAGCCTCTGACCTCACCTGCCTGCTGTGTGAGCTTTGCTGTTTTCAGGAAGGATTCCTCATGACCCCAGAATGGCTGCTAATATCTTGAGCTGGAAACGTTTTTGTCTCCTGATTATACTTGCTTTTAAGTGATAAATTATTGCTATTTCAATTTTATCTTGAGCCAGTTCATTCACTGTGGGTTGCTCAGTGCTTAATTAGTGGGCTGTCTTAGTCACCAAGCTTTGAGGTCTACATGTATTGTTTTTGCAAATACGAAACATCTGCCTCTTATTTCTAACTACTTATTTGGGAATAGGAAACATCTGCTTTCATTAAAACAGATACATGGACCTTAACCTTTGGCCTCCTCCAAAATTTACTTTTAAATTGAGACTTTATTACCCCCTCACTGATTTTTTTTTTTTTTTCTTTTAGTGAGAACTTGGAATTGATGTGTGTGGACCAGTTGGACTTCTGGTTTCCCTCAGGAACAAAAATTTTTTTTTGCTCTTTTTTTTTTAAGACTATTTAGTGACCTCTCCTCCCAAGCTCACTCCCTGCCTTTTCCTCAGTTAAGGATGGAAAGTATGTTTTTACTTTATTTAGCCTTAAGGTTAATCATAACATTCTAGGTTGTACTTTTCTTTCTTTCTTTTTTTAAAATTTAAACTAAATTATTATCTTATTTACTATTTTTCTGGCTCTTTTTTCATGGGGATTCATGGCTTAAAGTAAATATAGTTGTTGATACATTTGTAGAATTTCCCAGTACTCCCCCTGCCCCGTCCTACTTCCCCATCATGCACCAGGACCTGAAAGCCTCCTGGCATTCTCCAATTCTCCACCCCCCAGTTTTTTTTTGTTTTGTTTTGTTTTTTTACTTTGGTGCAATACGCCAAACCCAGTCCACGTTCTACTTTGTGTTTCTCCTTTCTGTCCTTATTTCTCAGCTTCTGCCCATGAGTGAGATCATCCCATAGTCTCCTGCTCTTCCTGGCTTATCTCACTTAACATGATTCCTTTAAGCTCCATGATGAGGCGAAGAAGGTGACTTTATCACTTTTAATAGCTACGTAATATTCAATTGTGTAGCTAGACCACAGCTTTCCTAAGTAGCAAACACTTTTTAGATGCTAAGCATTGAAACCAATATGCTGAGAAGTACAGAGTTAAATACCATTCACTATTAGTTTCTTTGGTTTTGAGTGGATCTGACTGCTGTGTCATATACAGTATTTTTCTGAATTTACTGTTTTTTTATTTTGATGGTAACACAGTTCTTAATTTACACATCCTGCTTGCAAAATCTTGATGTTTCCCACAGCACTTAATATATTTTATGTTCGAGTGGGGGAGATAGCATGATGATTATGCAGTAAAACCCTCATGTTTGAGGCTCTGAGGCCCAAAGTTCAATCTCCCACACCACCATATGCCAGAGCTGAGCCATGTTCTGGCATTGAAGAAAAGCAAAGGACTCTGGTCTAGGAAGATATAAGGAGGTAGGGCTTCGGGTATTCAGGACATAAATGTGGAGAGGGACTTGGGTTGGTGGTGGGAGTTGTGTGCAGACACCTGTCAAAGGAATGGAAAGAGACTGTACTCATGGGTCAACAGTTGCCCTACAAATCACTATTTCCAGAATATAATATTAAAAAAATAACCAGTTTCTACTATGAGAGTGGTGGTAGTGGTGGGGTGCCAGTGAAGGAATTTAGGCTGCAACTTAAAATTATTTTTTAATGGTTGTATATAAATGGAAACTACATTTAGCATTTGGAAAATCTCCTATGAATTTTTTTTCTTTTTTATATTTATTTATTCCCTTTTGTTGCCCTTGTTGTTTTATTGTTGATGTTATTATTGATGTCATTGTTGGATAGGACAGAGAGAAATGGAGAGAGGAAGGGAAGACAGAGAGGGGGAGAGAAAGATAGACACATGCAGACCTGCTTCACTACTTGTGAAGCGACTCCCCTGCCAGTGGGGAGCCGGGGACTCGAACTGGGATCCTTATGCTGGTCCTTGGGCTTTGTGCCACCTGCACTTAACCTGCTGCGCTACTGCCCAATTCCCTTTCCTATGAATTTTTAAATACACAAGTTGTGTGCACATTATTTATACGTAGAGTGAGAAGAAACCAATTGTTATTTAAACCTGATGAAAATGCAATTGATTCTTCCTCCTAAAGCAAATGAAATTTTCCATATATGTTGGAAAATATCTTCATATTGATCTCCCAGTTTCAAAGAGTATATAGGAAGAAAATTCTGTTCATGTAGTTCTTACTTGGATTTTGTCAGATGTTTTATTCAGAAGTATTTAAGGACTCACAGGACTGTGTTATATTCTTATTTCCCCCCTCTTTTAAATTTTTTTATATTTATTTATTCACTTATTCTCTTTTGTTGCCCTTGTTATTTTGTTGTTGTAGTTATTATTATTGTTATTGATGTCATTGTTGTTGGATAGGACAGAGAGAAATGGAGAGAGGAGGGGAAGAGAGAGGAGGAGAGAAAGATAGACACCTGCAGACCTGCTTCACCGCTTGTGAAGCCACTCCCCTGTAGGTTGGGGAGACAGGGGCTCGAACCGTGATCCTTATGACGGTCCTTGTGCTTTGCGCCACGTGTGCTTAATCTGCTGCGCTACCGCTTGACTTACTCTTTTTTTTAAACTGATTTAATAATGGTCAACAAGACCATAGGATAAGAGGGGTACATTTCCACACAATTCCCACCACAAGAGTTCTGTATCCCATCCTTTCCACTGGAAGTTTTCCTATTCTTTATCCCTCTGGGAGTATGGTCCCAGGATCATTATGGGGTGCAGAAAGTGAAAGATCTGGTTTCTTTTTTTTATTATTTATTTATAAAAAGGAAACACTGACAAAACCTTAGGATAAGTGGGGTACAACTTCACACAATTCCTGCCATCAGAACTCTGTATCCCATCCCCTCCCTTGATAGCTTTCCTATTCTTTTTTTAAAAATTTTTTATTTATAAAAAGGAAATATTGACTAAACCATAGGATAAGAGGGGTACAACTCCACACAGTTCCCACCACCAGAACTCTGTATCCCATCCCCTCCCCTGATAGCTTTCCTAGTCTTTAACCCTCTGGGAGTATGGACCCAAGGTCATTACGGGTTGAAGAAGGTAGAAGGTCTCTGGCTTCTGTAATTGATTCCCCCCTGAACATGGGCGTTGACAGGTCGATCCATACTCCCAGCCTGCCTCTCTTTTTCCCTAGTAGGGTGGGGCTCTGCAGAAGCAGAGCTCCAGGACACATTGGTGGGTTCATTTGTCCAGGGAAGTCTGGTCAGCATCCTGCTAGCATCTGGAACCTGGTGGCTGAAAAGAGTTAACATACAAAGCCAAACAAATTGTTGATCAATCATGAACATAAAGGCTGGAATAGTGCAGATGAAGATTGGGGGTACTCCATTTTGTAGATAGCATGTAGGTATATTTTAGTTATATTCCAAAGGGCCTGTGGCTATACTAGTTTTTTTTTTTTTTCCCTGAGCCTGAAATCTGATATGCAGGTGGATCCAAGTTATTGTCTGGGGAGGTGATGTCATGGCTGGAAAAAAGACCAGAAAGCTGGATCTGGGAAGAGAGTAGCTCCCTAATATGGGAAAGGGGTATACATATTGTTGACTGTAAACCCCATCGATTTGATGTGATCTGAGGTCCATATTCAGCTTAGGAGCCTGTGTGACCTCTGCATCCCTGTAGATCTGAGCTCACATTCTGTGGTCATGATGAGTAGGAACATTCCATGCTGCCCCAATATCGACCCATCTTCATCAGGTGTAGCATAGAGTATGTTGTCCAGCCTCCCTTTGGAGGATGGAACATTCTCTACTGTTGTTGATCCAAATTGAGGGCAAGGTCTTATGGGGTGCCCACAAAGGGGTCTGTTTTGTTGTTCCTGATAGAGATGACTGGTAACAATGATTTCTTTTAATTGCTTCTTCACTGGACATAGGCGTTGGCAGGTTGATCCATACTCCCAGTCTGTTTCTTTCCCTAGTGGGGCAGGGATTTAATCTTTTACTATATTTCAACCATTATCTGTTGTTAAAATTTCGGAGGCTCTTGCCGGGCGGGTCTAGCTTCACGGCGGGTAACAGAGACGCGGAGACAACGGCTGGGCAGGGCAGCTGTATTTTTTTATTCAGGAACAAAGATTCACAAACTAAGACAAACTAATCACCAAACAGAACTCTGCTGTCTCTTTGCGGCGGCGCAAGCACTCCCTCTTACTCTGTAACTCCGGAACTCTCCAACTCTGGAACCCTCTGGCCCTCTCTCTCTTCCTCTCGAACTCTGGAACTCAGGAACTCTGTCACTCTGGAACTCTCGGACTCAGGAACCCTTTCTCGGGGTTCCTTGGGGCGGGGCCAAGCAGGCCCGAGAAATTAATAGGACTGATCCAATTCTCTTGGCTGGGGAGGGCTAGAACAAACCAATGTAAAGCATACGACAATTATCTGTCTAATGGATCTTAGTAGACTGCTGTGAATCATTTGTTATTTTATTTCTATTTCTAAATCCCTGACTTACATGCTATCTTTATGAATACCTTAGCAATCTAGAAATTGCCTACCTAAACCAAAGAAGTGTTAGATAATGTTAATAATGAACCTGAAGTAGATACAAAAACCTTAATGATATTTTCAAATGAAAAAAAAAGAAAGAAAATGTTCAATGCCTTGTTAATTTGTTGTCTTTGTTTCCATTCTCCCATATTCCTTCAATTTTACGTGATACTAGAGACTCACTCAATGGAAGCTGATTACATGATTATCTGTCTGTATTGGTGTCTGCAGGCTACCAGAGAGAGCTTCTCTACCAGAGGGAAGATGGCTCGTTCAGTGCTTTTGGGAATGATGACCCTTCTGGGAGCACCTGGTGAGTGTTTCTACTACTAGAAAAAAATCCCAGTCATGGGATAGACTCTCCTGAGGTCATCAGAAAAATGGATTAACTTTTTTTTTTTTTTAACCAAGGCACTTTTCAGTCCTGACTTATGGTGGTACTGGGGATTGAACCTGGGATTTCTAGTGCCTTAGGCATGAAAGTCTTTTGTAGAACCATTATGTTGTCTTCCCATCCCAGCAAGGGTATCTCTTGATGTAATTTTAAAGACTGCTTTCCTTCCTTGCTTTGAAAGAAATGCTCCTTTGAACATGGGATTTTAAAATAGTAACATATACAATGATTTATTTATTTCATTGCTGCCAGAGCTATTTCTGGAGCTGGATGCTGGCACTATGAAATCCAATGCTGCTGGTGGCCATTATCCCCCCCCCCCCCGTTTTATTGGATAGGACAGAGAGAAATTGAGAGAGAACAAGTAGAGGGAGGGAGAGAAAGATAGACACCCGCAGACCTGCCTCACCTCTTGTGAAGTGTTCCCCCCTGCAGGTGGAGAGTGGGGGCTGAGCCAGGTCCTTACACCTGGTAATATGAGCGCTTCACTGGGGGTGCCAGCACCGGCCTGTCAGATACAATGATTTTTATTTAGAAATGATAAATGATACATCTCCCACCCCTTTGCACTGGTGAGAAAAGCACTGATAAGGATACTTTATGATGACGGTGCAACTGGCTAGAAAAATTGGTTAGACAGATAGCTCATGGGCTGTGGAGATAGCATAAAGGTTATGTACATAGACTCTCATAGACTCTCCCAGGTCCCAGGTTGAATCCCCAGTATTAC
This sequence comes from Erinaceus europaeus, assembly GCF_950295315.1. Classification (NCBI taxonomy): domain Eukaryota; kingdom Metazoa; phylum Chordata; class Mammalia; order Eulipotyphla; family Erinaceidae; genus Erinaceus; species Erinaceus europaeus. The sequence continues at coordinate 17,549,554 of NC_080174.1, forward strand.
TGTCAGCTAGAGCTGAGCAATGCTCTGGTGAGAAAAAAAAAATCTCACTTGGATAGGGCTTTGTCATTTGCACGACCCAGGCTGGAGCTTTAGTGCTCTGGTGTCTTACAATGTTTCTGCTGACCTGGAATAGTGAAGCCGAGTGATAACAGACAGATAGACAGACAACAGAAGGACTAGGTGATTGTGACATAGTTCTTTTATCTCATATGACCAACACAGATTTTGTGTTAATTCACTTAATATATTTATTTATTTATTATTGGATAGAGACAGAGAGAAATTGAGAGGAGCAAGGGAGATACAAAGGGAGAGAGATAGAGATAGAGAGACACCTGCAGCCCTCCTTCACCACTCGTGAAACTTTCCCCTTGCAAGCGTTCTCCATCTCTCCTCCTCCTCCTCCTCCTCCTCCTCCTCCTCCTCCTTTTTTGCCTCCAGGGTTATTGCTGGGGCTTGGTGCCTGCACCATGAATCCACTACACCATTTTTCCCATTTTGTTGCCCTTGTTATTGTTGCCGTTGCTATTGTTGTTGGATAGGACAGAGAGAAATCGAGAGGAGGGAAAGACAGGGAGGGGGAGAGAAAGATAGACACCTGCAGACCTGCTTCACCGCCTGTGAGGCAACTTCTCCTGCAGGTGGGGAGCGGGGGGCTCAAACCAGGATCCTTGCGTCAGTCCCTGCACTTCATGCCATGTGTGCTTAACCCCCTGCTTGGCCCCCAACAACTTCTTTTAAAAAGATTTCTATATCCATTCCTATAAACTAAAGGGGGAAGACAGCACAGCACTCTTGAAGTAAGAAAAGACTCGAATTGGGTTTGGAAATCCTGGCTTGACTGCTACTAGCCACTTCCTAGATTGTAATGCCGCTTCTTTATCATTTATTTTTGCAAAAACAAACAAACAAACAAAACAGTGGTGGAGTTGAGTAATGAATATTCAGTTTGCTTCAGAAAAGAATCTATGTGGCTGATTGCTTTTTCTGCTTTCACTACTTTCCGTTCCATACTTCATTGAGAAAAAGATTGATTTTCTTTTGTGCTGAACAAGGATTGCTGTGGCCTCTTGTCTTCTAAATCTCTGTAGTTTTTTGTTTTGTTCTTTGTTTTTGTGGATTTTCTTGCTCTAGCTACACTCCCCGGAGATATGAGCAGGGGGAGAGGGGCTACAGCTTTTGCTTCTGCTGCCACTGCCTGACCAAATCACTGGGAAGCTTCAGGCTTACCCTAGTTTGTAAAAAGACCAAATTAGGCAGGCTTGGCAATTAGATACTTGAACTTGGATAGAATATATCTCTTCAGTTTTATTGTTATCATTGGTTGCAAGGTCAGGCCTAATTTCAAGAGGAGAGTGAAGTGAGTTTCTCTACATACTTAAAGAGAGAGCTGGATATTATTGAATATTAGTGATGTTTCCCATACCAAATCCTTTATAGGATGACACAGATCTGCTTCCAATTTTCTTTTGGCGCAAGTCTTGCTATAGATCTATGAATAGAAAAGTTCCCATGCTTTATTGCTTGGTGTTCTTTCAGAGATCTTTATTATTTAATGTTCTGTAACTGTGCCTTACAAAGGGTTAGATACTAGATACTCTATTCTTTGTTGCATATTTTCTCTTCTCCTTTCTTCTACCTTCCCCCTTTCTTTCTTTCTCTCTTTAAAATACCATTCCTTTGAAAGAAATTTGATGGGAGAGAGGCAAATATAAACAGAGCATGGATTGTATTTGGCCTTGAGGGGTAGCCTTGACTCAAACAGATGTGATCAAAAGCTGTAGTTTTCTGATTCCTGTCCGAGAGCAGAGAAAATATTCATTTTCTCCATTTGAAAGTACCGTAGCTGGGGAGACTGCTCATCGGCCTAGTACACTGAACCCATTGCTCCTGGTGAACATGTTGGCATGAGGCCACAGGTTTGATAGCAGGCATGGTGTATGCTAGAGCTGAGTGGTCCTTTGGTGTCTTATGTCTCACAAAAATAAGTCAGTAAATCTTTTTTGTTGTAGTTGTTGGTGGTTATTTCAGTGCCTGCATAACGAACTCTTTGCTTCTGGCAGCCATTTTTTCCTTTTGAAAAATGATGACAGAAACAGAAATGGGGGGAGAGAGAGGGAGAGAGGGAGAGAGGGAGAGAGAGAGAGAGAGACATGCAACATTGCTTCAGTGTTCATGAAGCTTCTTCATTGTAGGTGGGGACTGGAGGCTTGCTTACCCCTCAGTCCTTGTGAATGGTAACTTATATGTTTTAGTGGTTGCACCACTGCCTGGGTCCAGGTAAATAAGTTTAAGAATAATAAGAATAAGTACTGCAGTTTGTGAACCATGTATATATCACCTCCACGAGGCTTTAGGGTAAGTGAAGTGTGTTAAGAGATTTTCTTTAGTAACTATCCAGAGCAATCCAAAGATGAATTTTCTTGGACAATTTATTTAACTCTCTCTAAGTGTTAAACTCTCAAAATAAAAAAGAAGGATAAAAAAGGCTAGATGAAATGGCTTCTTCCTTCTTTTCCAAAGCTGACTGTTTTGCGAGTGGACCTGGAATTTCTCAGCCACATATGAGCAGAAACCAGGCTGAATAGCTAGAAAGCACTGTCTATGAATTCTTTCTTCTCTTTATTCCTTCTTTAGAGTCTTCTCCCTTGGTTTCCCTTCTGATAGGACAAAAGGTCTTAATGTTGGTGTTTCTCTTGCTCAGCATTACTTGGAGGACTTTACAAAATGTATTTATGCAATTCTCTCCCCTTTTCACCAAGGTTGTCAGCTTTTGTTTTAAGATGTTTCCTTGAGGCTGATTCCTACATAGATATTGATGAGAACGTGTTACACAGAACATATACTTGGCTTAAAGGACGTCAGAAATCCAGTGGTGAATTTTGGGAGCCGGGAAGAGTGATCCACAGTGAGCTACAAGGTGGCAATAAAAGTCCAATAACACTCACAGCCTATATTGTAACTTCTCTCTTGGGATATAGAAAATATCAGGTATCTAATTTTTAATTTAATCGATAATGGTGGGCAGGAAATCACAAAGAAGATTGGTCTTGAGGGGTGAGATAGCTCTTTTGACCTCAGGAATCCTGCTACTCTGTACCACCTTCAAAGACTGAATTTGAGCATCCCTTGATTTGGTATTTGTGGTTGCATTAAAAAAAATCTGAGAATGAAGGCCGGACAGTGGTGCACCTGGTCAAGCACACACATACACAAGGACCCAGGTCCAGGTCCCCATCCCCACCTACATGGGGGAAGCTTCACCAAGAGTGAAGCAGTGCTACAGGTGTCTCCTTTTCTCCCTCTCCCTCTCCTTCTTCCCTCTCATTTCCCTCTCTCCTATCAAATTAAAAATAAATAAGTAGATAATCTGAGAGTGAAACTCTTAACCCATTCTTAGAGAGAAACTAAGAATTTGAAAATGACTTTTTAAATGTAGACACATTTTGCATTGGGAGGGTTAATTCTTTTTTAAAAGATTTTTATTTTTTTTTTCTTGGGTGGAGACAGAGAAATTGAGAGGAGGGGGGAAATAGAGAGGTAAAGAGACAGAGAGGCACCTGCAGCCCTACTTCACCACTCATGAAGCTTTTCCCCCTGCAGGTGGGGACCAGGGGCTTAAACCTGGGTCCTTGTGCACTGTAATGTGTGCGCTTTACCAGGTGCGCCACTGCCTAGCCTTGAGAAGGTTCATTATTTAGGGGACAGAAAATTCTCCAGAATGTGATAATATGCACTAGCCTGTGAGGGTTTTTTGTTTTTTTTTTTGGTTGCTAAACTATCATACTGCAATTGTTATGTCTGTTAACTTTGTACCTACACTTTGAAAAGTGTCTTAAATGGGCTTGGATATGTGGATAAGAATGCATGGTTGGGGATCGGGCGGTGGCGCAGTGGGTTAAGCGCATGTGGCGCAAAGCGCAGGAACCGGCGTAAGGATCCCAGTTCGAGCCCCCGGCTCCCCACCTGCAGGGGAGTCGCTTCACAGGCGGTGAAGCAGGTCTGCAGGTGTCTATCTTTCTCTCCCCTTCTCTGTCTTCCCCTCCTCTCTCCATTTCTCTCTGTCCTATCCAACAACGAATTGCGTCAACAAGGGAAGGGCAATAATAATAACCACAACGAAGCTACAACAAGGGCAACAAAAGGGGGAAAAATGGCCTCCAGGAGCGATGGATTCATGGTGCAGGCACTGAGCCCAGCAATAACCCTGGAGGAGGGAAAGAAAAAAAAAAAGAATGCATGGTTATGGAACCTTATGCTAATGAGCTTAATCTTGCTGCAGCATTGTCTTAGTGACTGATGTCTTTACTGCTTAACACTGAATACAGTTTAGATGATCAAAACCAGCCATTTTTTCTCTTAAGCATTTACGATTTTTTTTTTTTTAGACCAGAGCTAGGCATGTAGAAGATGATTTTCTTCCCCTCAATTTGTCAATATCTGAGATCAAATGGGAAAATTTTCTTTTTCAAGCTGTATTTTCTGCTCTTTTCTTAGTTCACCAGTTTCAGTGGGAGAAACACGGGCAAAACCTTCATTTGTTACTTTTTAGTCTAAGAAATGGCTGTCTTAAAAAAACCAAAAACTATTATTTTCTAAGTGCATAGCCAGCTTGAAATGCCAGTGATCAAAGTCAAGTGCTTAATAGACACTAAAATTGTTCTTGAAGAAACATTTGGATGTATTATTTTTTAAGCATGTGATAATGGTAAGATAATGATTTCTTTTTTTTTTTTTTTTTTTGCTCTCTCAAGCCTAATATTGATGTGCAAGAATCTATCAACTTTTTGGAGTCTGAATTCAGCAGAGGCATTTCAGATAATTACACTCTGGCTCTAATAACTTATGCACTGTCATCAGTGGGGAGCCCACAAGCGAAGGAAGCTTTGAACATGCTGAACCAGAGAGCAGAACGGGAAGGTAATTAATGCATTCCTGGACCCTGGTCGAGGTTATCAGACGTTTATGTACTATAAATCCACAAATGATGTAAGACGATTTTGCAAGGCAGGTCTGAAATTGATTATATTTACAAGTTCTGAATGACTAAGAGGGAAAACACACATGGGGCCAAGATGGACTTGTCTCCGCCTCCGCCTCCTTAATTCTCCTTCTTCCTCTTCCATTCCTCCTCCTCCTCCTCTTTCTTCCTTCTTCCATCTTGTTTTATTTTCTTTCTTTCATTCATTTTATTCTTTTCTTCTCCTCCTCTTCTTTATTTCTTCTTCATTTTTATTATTCTTTCCTTCTCTTTCTCCTCCTCCTTCTCTTTCTCCTTCTTGCTATCAGGGTTATTGGACTTTGAGAGCTTGTTTGGAGGTTCTAGCAGGGGAGCATAGCTACTCGTATACCTTTGACCCAAGACCTGTCATCTCTATTCAGGGAAGGCCGTCCTCTTCGACGGGAGCTCGCAGCTTCAGGAGGGACACACATGGAGCGGTGAGGGAGGAAGGGGACACCCGCCTAGCCAGCCAGATCAGCTGAATCAACCCTGGCGATGAATGAGATGACAGATGTCATAGCTAGATCACCCTCACATATGCTATCAGGGTTATTGGTAGAGTTCAGTGCTTGCATGATGAATCCACCATTCCTGGTGGGCATTTTCTCCTGTTTTTTTCTTTCTTTTATTTGATCGGACAGAGAAATTGTGAAGGGAATGGGGGGAGGGGAGGGGAAAGGAGAGATTCTTTCTTCTTCTCCTTCTTCTTCATCTTCTTCTTCTTCTTTTTCTTCTCCTTCTCCTCCTCCTCCTCCTCTTTCGTCTTCGTCTTCTCTCTCTCTCCCCGTGACTCTCTCATCTTTCCTTCTCTCTTCCCACTATCTCTAGAGTTTATAGTTGACAGCTTATTTCTGTATTTGTCTATTCTTACTTTTCCTTGTTTCTTTTCTTTTCTTTTCCTTTGTCTTTTCCTTTATATTGTTGTTTTGTTTTTAGACTGGAGATGTTGCTTGACTATCTAAACTAACGCAGTTTTGGTTGAACTGCATTAATCTTTGCTTCGGCTGCTAGTGTACTTTCTAAGGTTTGTGACTTTATCTGAGAAAAGACTCTAGTGTGGCCTATACTCACACAACACAACTGAAGAGAGACAGGACAGAAAAATACAAACCACACCAACTTAAAAAAAAGTCAAGTCAAGAGCAAATAAAACTGTTAGTACAATGATTGAGGACAGGACCCCATAAGAAATTCCCAGTAAGTCAGAAGCAATTATAGACAAAAGAACTATCCAAACAGTAATGGAACTATTTGTTACAGAAATGAGGACAACTATTGAGGAAAGGGCTATCAGAAATTGGGAAACAACAGATGAGATCCTTAAGGAAAATACCAGCTCCCTCGAGGTAATTAGAGAACTGAAAGCTGAAATAACTGAGCTAAAAGGACAACTAGCAGAACAAGCTAATACTGTAACTGAACTGAAGAAGGAAGCTGAGGGAAGTGAAAGCAGGTTAACAGGAGCAGAAAATAGAATTAGCCAGGCAGAGGATGAGCTAGAGAAAACTAAGAAGGAGGTAAAGGAACTAATAAAGAGATTTCAGAGACACTAAAAACCATAACAGAGACATATGGGATGATCTCAAAAGAAGTAACATTTGCATAATTGGCCTACCAGAGGAGAAAGAGAGGAAGGGAAAGCAAACATCCTAGAGGAAATAATAGAAAACTTCCCAGCCCTAAACAACAGAAAAGACTTTAAGATTCAAGAGGCCCAGAGAATCCCAAACATAATTAACCCAGACCTGAAGACACCAAGACACATCATAGTTACAATGAAAAGAAGCAAGGACAAAAAAGGATCCTAAAGGCTGCCAGAGAAAAACAAAAAGCCACATACAGGGGAAAACCCCTAAGACTATCAGCAGACTTCTCCACTCAACCTCTAAAAGCCAGAAGAGAATGGAAAGATATTTATGAAGCCCTCAATGAAAAAGCATTTCAACCAAGGATACTATATACAGCTAGACTTTCATTCAGACTAGATGGAGGGATCAAAACCTTCTCAGATAGGCAACAGTTAAAGGAGGCAACTATCACCAAGCTGGCCCTGAAAGAGGTTCTAAAAGTCCTCATATAAACAAGAACATCACCAAAATACTTGCCATATATGAGAGGGAAAAAAAAAAACTGAAGGGACTGGGTGGTAGTACACCAGTTGAAAACGTGTTACAGTGCACAAGGACCCAGGTTCGAGCCCCCAGTCCCCACCTGTAGGGGGAAGCTTCATGAGTGGTAAAGCAGGGCTGCAGGTGTCTCTCTGTCTTTCTCCCTTTCTATCTTCCCCTTCCCTCTCGATTTCTGACTGTCTCTATTCAATAATAAGTAAAGATAATAAAAAAAACCCTGTTGAATGATGGCACTTCAATACCTTAAATCCATACTATCAGTGGCTTAAATATGCCCATTAAAAGGCACAAAGTGGGAGCCAGGTGGTAGCACAGCGGGTTAAGTGCATGTGGAGCAAAGCACAAGGACTGGCATAAGGATCCCGGTTCAAGCTCCTGGCTCCCCACCTGCAAGAGAATCGCTTCACAGGCAGTGAAGCAGGTATCTTTCTTTTCCCCTCTCTGTCTTCCCCTCCTCTCTCCATTTCTCTCTGTCCTATCCAACAATGACAACATAAATAACAACAATAATAACTACAACAACAATAAAAAAGACAACAAGGGCAACAAAAGGGGAAAATATATATATATATATATATATGGCACAGAGTAGGAGGTTGGATCAGAAAACACAACCCAACCATATGCTGCTTGTAAGAATCCCACCTGACCCAACAAGACAAACAAAAACTTAAAGTGAAAGGATGGAAAACTATCATACAGTCTAATGGACCAAAGTAGTAGGATTTCCTTCTGGGGCCTAGCAGGTCTGTCTCTCAGAAGATTGTTGAATTGGCCAAGTAACATCAATCTTTTTTCTTAGGGGGCTTAGATTTTGAGTGTGAAAGTTCAGCTTTTAGGTAATGCTAAAAAAAGAAAAAGTTTCCTAGGACATTAGAGCTAATTAGTAACAGATTTCCAGAGCATCTTAAAATATTTTGGAAGATGACATAGATAAATTACATATATCATATACATTACCTTTTGTAATAGAGCATGCTTTCTTCCTTTTATTTATAGCTATTTAGTCTTGAGCCAGACATATGGAATTTCTTTTGAGGAATATGTTTTTTCATCAAATATTAGCAATAGGAAAGGAGAAGAAATTTAAGTGGTCATAACTTAAAAAGTGGCATACAAGCATTGCATGTATATTTTTGTTTGGAGTAATTATATATGAATGCAAGTGAAGTATGATTTGGAACCATGTGGGCATATTTAATGGTATAAAGCTTAATTGTTCTGTAACTCATCAGAATGAGTTTTTTAAGCTCATCAGAATGAGCTTTTTAAGATTATTTATAAATTAAAAAATAGAAAGTATCAACAAGACTACAGGATAAGAGGGTTAAAATTCTACACATTTCCAACCACCAGGGTTCCGTGTCCCATCCCCTCCACTGGAAGTTTTCCTATTCTTTATCCCTCTGGGTGTATGGACCCAGGATCATTATGGGGTGCAGAAGGTGGAAGATCTGGCTTCTGTAATTGCTTCTCTGCTGGACATGGGTGTTGGCAGGTTGATCCATACTCTCAGCCTGTTTCTGTCTTTCCTTGGCTCCAGAGAGATGGGGTTCCAGGGTACATTGGTGAGGTTGTCTGCCCAGAGAAGTCAGGTTGGCAACATGGTCACATCTGCAACTTGGTGTCCAAAAAAAGCATTAAGATATAAAGAACAAAAAATTGTTTAATAATCTGGAACCTAAAGGCAAGAATATAGCTGATGAGATTTGGGGTCTCCATGTTGGAAAAAACTAGTAGGTCTATTTTAGGTATATTCCAAGGGGCCCATGACTTCACTAATTTTTTGTCTGAGCCTGATAGCTAACGTGCAGGTGGGACAAATGTGTTATCTGGGAAGATGGTGGCAGAGTTGGAAATAGGACAAGAAAGCTATATAAGGGAAGAGAATAGCTCCCAAATCTGGGAAAAGTATATAAATACTGTTAACTGTAAACTCTATTGATTTGATCTGGGGCCTATATTCAGTGCAGGAGTCTTTGTATTCTCCGCAACTCTGTAGGTCTGAGTTTGCATTCTGTGGTCATAGCTAGGAATGTTCTAGGTTGCACCCATTGCCGGAGCAATCCTCTTTGAGTGGTAGAGGATTTTGGCCCAATCTCCCTTCCGAGAATGGGGCAGTCCCTGTCACTGTTGACTCACATTGAGGGTAACATTGGTCATAGCTAGCAATGTTCTAGGTTGCACCCATTGCCGGAGCAATCCTCTTCGAGTGGTAGAGGATTTTGGCCCAATCTCCCTTCCGAGAATGGGGCAGTCCCTACCACTGTTGACCCACATTGAGGGCAATGTCCTGTAGGGGCCAACAAAGGGGTCCATTCTGTTGTTCCCGATGGAGATGGCCAGTGACAGTGCAGAGAGGGATTATTAGAGGTCTAGGCCCATTATGTCTTTGTGGGAATATCAGGATTCCCTGACTAGGCCCCCATGAGATGAGGTGGCCTAGTAGTAAGCAAAAGAGCCATCATTAAAGTATGCTGGTCTCTTGCCCTTATCCAGTTTTTGTAGTCCTTACTTTGTCTGACAAGGTTAGTATCATTTAATCTTTGATAAAGGGGCTCAAACTATTAAATGGAGAAGAAGAGTCTCTTCAATAAATGGTGCTGGGAAAACTGGATTGAAACATGCAGAAGAATGAAACTGAACCACATTATCTCACCAGAAACAAAAGTCAGCTCCAAATGGATCAAGGACCTGGATGTTAGACCAGAAAATATCAAATATTTAGAGGAAAATATTGGTGGAACACTTTTCCCATCTAAACTTTTTGATGACACAAACCCAATTGCAAGGAAGACTAAAACAAAAATAAATCAATGGGAATACATCAAATTGAAAAGCTTCAGCACAGCCAAAGAAGCCATCACCCAAACAAAAAGACCCCTCACAGAATGAGAGAACATCTTTATAGATGCCATACATCAGACAAAAGACTAATAACCACAATCTATAAAGAGTTCACTAAACTTAGCAACAGAAAAGCAAATGACCCAATCCAAGAGTGTTACTATTTTTTTCAATGCACCAGAGAAAAAATTCAGGACCATGTGCATATACAGTATTAATGGATGTCTTCCTGGGTCTATTTTTTCCCATTCGTTTTTATCTAGAGAGAGATACATAGAGAGGGGAGCGGGGGGGGGGGGGGAGAAGGAGAAACAAGTACAAAGAGGACACACCTTAGCATCACTTCACTATCCATGGAGTCTGCCTGGTGCTGTCCATGATGCTTCCATATTAGGGCCTAAAGCAGGGATTTACATAGGGTAGTGTGCATACTCTACCTAGTGAGCTGTCTTCCAGCTCTCAGAATGCTAATATTGCCTTACTCTCTCAGGAGACATACAATTCTGGGTGTCATCGGTGTCCAAACTTTCTGAATCTTGGCAGCCTAGATCCCTGGATATTGAAGTTGCAGCCTATGCCTTGCTCTCACACTTCCTGCAACATCAAATCATGGAGGGACTCCCGATTATGAGGTGGCTGAGCCGGCAAAGGAATAGTTTGGGAGGCTTTGCCTCCACTCAGGTAAGAGATAGTATTTTTGTTTTTTTGGAACTACATATAATGTATACTTTAGGGGAAATAAATATAGTTGTCCCCCCCCCAACATTATTTAGCAGTTTAACAAATACTGTAACTTTGGTCAGTGGTTTAAATTAGTCATTTAATTTTTTTTTTTCCCTCACTGGGTTATCACTGGATTTTAGTGCCTGCGTGACAAATTCATTGCACACGGCAGCCATTTTTTTTTTTCCTTTTTGGATAAAGGCAGAGAAACGATAGGGAAGAGAGGTAAAGAGGGGAGAGAAAGACAGAGAGGCACCTGTCGCTTCCCATGCAAGTGGGAACCGGGGATTTGAATCTGGATCCTCGAACATAGTCATATGTGTTCTACCTGGTGTGCCACAGACCAGCCCCTCGTATCTGATATTTATGTGGAATAATTATAAGCCACTTTTCATCTGTGCTAGTTGATACAGTGGCTGCTTCATTTTCTTTTCAGCAGATTATTTTAAGTCACTCTGGAGATCCAGAGTGGGGGAAACAATGGGGAGGGTTCCATGGTTGGGGATCTAGTCTTCTGTGATGGAAGAGGAGGAGGGTCTGGTGGAGGACGAGGTGTGCTGACACCTATCTTGAGATGTGAAACTATACCCCTGTGGCAGCAACAGTGTCATTAATTAACATTTCCTGAGCCAAGTGGAAATTTATATTTTGGAAAAATTGCAAATTAAAAAAAAATTTTTTTCTTTTCCTTGTCAGGACACCGTTGTGGCTTTGAAGGCCCTTTCTGAGTTTGCAACCCGAATGAATACGGAATGGACAGATATGCAAGTGACGGTGACAAGACATGATTCACAGAGTCCTGTGAAGTTTTCACTTGACAACAAGAATCGCTTTCTGCTCCAGGCAGCAGAGGTATGAACAAAGGGGTGGTTATTTGAAATCTTGTGTAATTTTTTAGACCACAGTATTGCTTTATTTCCACACTGGAGACTTCAACGATGACTTCTTCCCAGAAATCTGTAGAGAGACAGGAAGAGTTTCTTTTGAACTGGGGAAAGGAGAAGGGAAGGGTAGTGAAGACTGGCAAGATTTGGGAAAGGAGGGAAACGTGGCCACTGCTCTGTTAGGAATGGAATGGACACTAATCAAGTTCTTGTTCTTTACAGACTTGGTGCTAGACTTCTTTTCTTGGACTTTACTGCGTTTACTTCTGAAACCCACACTAAGACACGATGTGCTTTTATTTTTGTTGTCCACAGGACATAACTGAGACTGAGAGAGAGGGTGTAAGTGACTTGGTCCAATCTTGTTAATAGTGATGATAACTGGGATTTGAATCCTTGGTTGTAAAGATCAATTTAGGAAAACAGATAGATGAGCATTAGAAGTCTTTCATTAAAATGGAATAAAGTAATTGATAGACCCTAACTTGAGTAGTCCCTTGATTAACCTTATGGGAAGTTGAGAGCATTGAAAGAAAGTGATGAGCTGAAAGCTGGAAACTGAGGAAGAAGGGAAAAAAGGGCAAAAGTTGGTTTTAGCTATTGACAGATGCCATTTTGTTATGAGGAAGAATGTGGGCTAGGCCTGACTCAAGAGATCAGAGAAGGGAGATATCTTCCATTGTTTGTCTTCCATGTTTTAGCCTCTATGGAAGAGGAGACCTGTGAATAACACTAACTTTCCCTCTCAAAGCACAGAGGTGAAGGAACATGGAGAATCTGTACTTTCTTTGGCTTCTCTCTTGTAGATGTATTCTGCTCCACTCAAGGTTTTTGATACATGAAACCACGTAAAGTTATTAAGACTTTCTACAAAACGACTACAGAACTAATAAGGAACAGTGTGAGTCTTATGTGCTACGTAGAAGAACCTGGATATGGAATGTAGTTCTACTTATGTTTCTCTCTCTCTCTCTCTTTAATCTAGCTTGATTTTGTACAGCCAACTGAAGTTAATATTTCTGCAGGTGGTTCTGGATTTGCTGTTTGCCAGGTATGCAATTGTGTTTGTTACCATTCTTTAGTTACCTGTGACATCAGAGTTCTTCGGTCTGGGAAGCTGCTAAATATCAACTAACATTACTTATATAAAAGTATTCATGACTTATTTCTATGTATTAGGAAAGGTTAAAAAAAAACCTACCTTTTTTTTTGTTTTGCTGTTGCTGGGACTTCTTCATTCTGGGTCATTGATGTGTGATAAGAGAGAGGTAGAGGCAGAGAGAAAGTGGGAGGGAAAGGCATTTTAAAACTGAAACTTCCTCCATTGCAGTGAGGGCTGGGCTCAAACCTAGGTCAGCACATGGCAAAGTGGATGCACTATCCAGGCGAACTGTTTTGCTGACTTTAAATATCCCTTTAAATAAATATTTTTAGGGTTGGGGGTTATGCAAAAACCATGTTTGAGGTTCCAAAGTCGCAGGTTCAGTCCCCAGCACTACCATAAGCCAGTGCTCTGGTAAAATAAATAAATAAATAAATAGTTATAGATGTTTGCTACCAGCTAGCAAGTAGATAGTATGAATCTACAAACCATATGGATTGATACTTTATTTGAAAACTCTATGGTGGTTATTATTTTTGTTTTTGTTTTTGAGAGAGTCTTTGCTGTTCACTGTTAGTCCATAGCTACGCCTCCTGGAAGTCTAGTATTATTTATTTTTGAAATGAAGATCAAAATCCTCTAATATGATTCATGTGAGCAACTACTTTTTTTTTGTAGATGTGAAAATAGAGTTCAGAAAGTGTGATGCTATAAGATTTTCTACTGTGACTTGATAAACAAATACATATTTTGCTTATACATTCTTAATATTCATCTCACAATATAAAGGTCAACATGATACTGCAAGTAGTTGACTTGAATATAGGGAATATGTCTCAATATAGATAATTTTTTTCTTTTTTATTTAAGAAAGGATTAATTAACAAAACCATAGGGTAGGAGGGGTACAATTCCACACAATTCCCACCACCCAATTTCCATATCCCATCCACTCCCCTGATAGCTTTGCCATTCTCTATCCCTCTGGGAGCATGGACCCAGGGTCATTGTGGGTTGCAGAAGGTAGAAGGTCTGGCTTCTGTAATTGCTTCCCTGCTGGACATGGGCGTTGACTGGTCAGTCCATACTCCCAGTCTGCCTCTCTCTTTCCCTAGTAGGATGGGTCTCTGGGGAAGCAGAGCTCCAGGACACATTGATGGGGTCTTCAGTCCAGGAAAGCCTGGCCGGCATCCTGATGACATCTGGAACCTGGTGACTGAAAAGAGAGTTAACATATGAAGCCAAACAAATTGTTGAGCAATCATGCACCCAAAGCTTGGAATAGTGGAGAGGAAGTGTTAGGGGGATACTCACTGCAAACTCTAGTGTACTTCTGCTTTCAGGTATATATTTTGCAGTAGTTTACAGATACGTGTGAACATATGCTCTCTCTCACAGAAACTGGTGTATATCTAGGTTTTGGGACTTTGTTAGAAAGTGAAACACCTGAGATGAAATTAGAGTATACTATGAAAGGAAAGGTCTCACCCGAGTAATGAAGTTGAAGGGTTGTCATTCCATATGTGAAGTCTCTGGACATGGTCTCAAGTGAAGCATGTTGAGGTGGCAATCGTTGTGTTGGTTAGGTTGTGATCGGCAGATGCAATATTATTTGATATGGATTGGGAGAGGTATACGGGAAAGTGGGCCCTATCCAAGGGTTCCAGGACTGGGGGAAGTAGAGGCTCTATAGTGGAGATGTGAGGTTCCTGCTGTCTTAGGGTTCAAAAAGACAATGGATAGTTAATGTTATCATCACATTATTTGGTAATTGGGTTAACTTTGAAAAGTCCTTTTGTTATGGTTTGCTGTACAGTACCCAGTATCTTGTATATAGCTGTGCTATTGGTTGCTTCTGACCTACTTGGTCTAGGCTTTTGAGAGAGTCTGCATATCAATTACACAGCCTATATATAGAAAAGATTCAGTTTGTGTTTTGAAAAACTTCGAGACATACAATTAATTTTGCCCCTATCGTATTAACTAGTGATGTATATGACTACATTTTACTAGGAGTGTACATAAACACCATTCCCACCACCAAAACACTGTGAGCCATCCCTCCCACCCACTCCCACCCCCCACTGTCCCAGGAAGCTGCATGTCTACCCCTCACCACAGGGTTTTTACTTTGGTGCCCTACTTGCAATTTGGTCATCTCCTGCTTTTAGTTTCCCTTTCAGATCTTCTTACTCAACTTCTGTTGATGAAAGTGATCATCCCATACTCATCTTTATCTTTCTGACTTAGCTCACTTAACATAATTCCTTCTAGCTCTGTCCAAGATGGGTCAGAGAGGGTGGGTTCATTGTTCTTGATAGCTGCATAGTATTCCATTGTGTATATATACCACAGCTTTCTCAGCCACTCATCTGGTGTTGGGCACCTGGGTTGCTTCCAGGTTTTAGCTATTATGAATGGTGCTGCTATGAACATAGGAGTACACACCTCTTTTTGGTTGGGTGTTATGGAGTCCTTGGGGTATAGCCCCAGGAGAGGAATTACTGGATCATATGGAAGGTCCATGTCTAGCCTTCTGAGAGTTTTCCAGACTGCTCTCCACAGAGGCTGGACCAATTTACATTCCCACCAGCAATGTAAAAGGGTTCCTCTGTCCCCACAACCTCTCCAGCATTTGTTGCTACTGTCCTTTTTGATGTATGCCATTCTTACAGGAGTGAGGTGGTATCTTAGTGTTGTCTCAATTTGCATTTCTCTGACAATCAGTGACCTAGAGCAGTTTTTCATATGTTTGTTAGCCTTTTGGATCTCCTCTGAGGTGAATGTTTTGTTCATATCCTCTGCCCATTTTTGGATGGGGTCATTTGCTTTTTTGGTGCTAAGTTTGCTGAGCTCTTTATGTATTTTGGTGATTAGTTTCTTGTCTGATGTCTGGCATGTGAAGATCTTCTCCCATTCTGTGAGGGGTCTCTCTGTTTGTTTAATAGTTTCTTTGGATGTGCAGAAGCTTTTCAATTTGATGTAGTCCCATTGGTTTGTTTCTGCTTTAGTCTTCCTTGCAATTGGGTTTGTTTCATCAAAGATGTCCTTGAGGTGTAGGTGGGAAACTGTTTTACCAATATAGATAATTTTTTATAGGTCCTGGAAAAGGATGACAGAGGACCTAGTGGGGGGTTGTATTGTCATGTGGAAAACTGAGAAATGTTATGCATGTACAGACTATTGTATTTACTGTCGATGTAAAACATTAATCTCCCAATAAAGGAAAAAATATATAAATCACTTTTTAGTATTACAGTATGATATCTTTGATGGCTGGATACAGAAACAAAAAGCAAATTAATCTGCTGTTTAAGGTGCATTGAGGGTAGAAATAATGGAGGTGTCATTGAATGGAGTAGTTGTTAACACTACATAATAAATGAAATTCATAAAGAGTCTAAAATCATTTTATTGAAAGCCCCAGATAATATGTAATTAGACTAACAATAATTACATCATTGAATAGAAAAGACAAACCCTGGAAGATTTATTGTGGATTTTTTTAAAAGTTACTACTTTTTCAAATAGTTCTAGTGAAGAGAGGAGGTACACTTGCTAAGGAGGGAAGGTAATGCAGAAAGAGACTAACTTGAGTGTGTCTTTTCTAGTAAAGAACATATAGAAATTATTATTCTCAAGATGTCTTTCATTGTAAATGGGAACTCTAAGAAGACATACACAGGATCTTTTGGGCACAGCTGAAGATTATATATATTTAAATCATCAAATTAGTTGGAATTTGACTTGAGGTTTGAAGGACACAGATCTCAAAATGGTAATGATGGTTAGAATATTCACCAGGGTTAGGTCTGTATGAACATTCAGAAAACAAAAGATAGGGGCTGATAGGCACCTTTTATGACAAGGAAAAAATATAACAAAGTTGGAGATTTCTTTCCAGTGAGATTTTTCTAAGGGCTCTGGAAAAAAAAAAAAAAAGCAAAACCAAAACAAAACAAAAACTTTCAGGTTTGCAGTACATGTTAACCTTATTTGGGGGTAGTAATAAAACTCTAGGTTATTAGGAATAAACAACAAGAGTCTTGGAGTTCTCTGAGTGAACAGTTAAGCTTTACTGTTAGTCAAAGAGAAACCCTAATTCCTAGTTATAGGTGGCTGTTTATTATGACCCAAGGGCAAAACCTTTTTTGTTTCCTGTCTGTGATGCAAACCTGCAAGACATTTGAGAATAGATGATGAATATAGCTAAGGCCAATCTCTTCAGTTTCATAAACTTCAGCTGCTTCAAGAATACTGTATAGGGCTGGAGATTCAGCATAATGTTGATGCAAAAAGACTTTCATACCTGAGACACCCAGGTCCCAGGTTCAATCCCTAGCACCACCAAATGATATCCAACATTCCCTCCTTATTTATCTTGCTTTTTGTTGCATTGAAATAAAATATTTATTTGCAAAAAGAATACCCTAAATTCTGATCATTATAGTTTAAGAAAGAATTGGTGCTTGGGACCAGACAGCTGTGTACCTGGTAGAGCACACGTTAAACAATGCCTACGATGCAGGATCAAGTCCCTGGTTCCCACCTGTAGGTGGGAAACATAATGAGTGATTTCTGCAGATGTTTCTCTTTCTCTCCCCTTTCAGATTCTCTCTGTCTTTTGCTATTGAACAACTAAATAACTAACCAATTATATAGATAACATATTTTTAATTTATAAAATGGAAATATTGCAAGACTATAGGATAAGAGGGGTACATTTCCACACAGTGCCTACCCCCCAGAGCTCCATATCCAATCTCCATTCTTGATAGCTTCCTGATTCCTTATCCCTCTGGGAGTTATGGACCCAGGATCATTGTGGGGTACAGAAGGTGGAAGGTCTGGCTTTTGTAATTGTTTCCCTGCTGAACATGGGTGTTGGCAGGTTCATCTATACTCCTGGCCTGTCTCTTTCCCTAGTGGGACAGGGATCTGGGGAGGCGAGCCTCCAAGGCACATGGTGGGGTCCTCTGCCCAAGGAATTCCAGTTGGCATCATGGTAGCATCTGGAACCTGGTGGCTAAAAAAGAGTTAAGATATAATGCAGAATAAGTTGTTGACTAATCATGAACCTAATGGCTGGAATATTGCAGATGAAGATTTGGGGTCTCCATTTTGGAAAAAGCTAATAGGTCTATTTTAGGTATATTCCAGAGGACCCATGACTTTACTAGTTTTTTCCTGAGCCTGACATCTGATATCCAGGTGGATCCAGGTTATTTTAAAAATAATTGTTGGGACCTAGAAGGTGGTCTAGAATGCATGTTTTGCCTACATAGAGTTCAGGGTTTAGTCCTTGGCATTAGATATACTGGAGTGGTTCTGTGAGCTCACTTCCCCACTTCTCTCACACATACTGAATGATGAATGATTAAGTAGAAAGAATTGATGATTCTCCAGAATCAGATAACCAGAATGATCAAGAAGGTGAAGAATTATATGAGTGGGGCCAGGTGGTGGCACACCTGGTTAAGCGCACAGTATGCAAGGGCCCAGGTTCAACCCCCTGGCTCCCACCTGCAGGGGAAAAGCTTCATATATGGTGAAGTAGGGCTGCAGGTGTCTTTCTGTCTCTTCCATTTCTATCTTCCCCTCCATTCTCCATTTCTCTGTGTCTTTATCCAGTAATTAAGAAAAATTATCTGAGCTAGATGTGACAGAATAAAAGAACTCTTAGATTTGACCGATAATATTTTAAAATACAATTATTTTATTTACCTTTGACCTGAGCGTGACTCAGCTATTAGCGGTTCCAGAAATCAAACCCAGGACCTCTACCATTGTACTATTATGCTATCTTTTCAGACTAAGAGAGATGATGATGATTATTATTTAGATGAGAGAGAGAAAGAGAGATGGAGAAAGAGACCACAACATCTCAAAGTTTTCTTCAGTGTGATTGGTGCCAGGCTTGAATCTTGGTCAAGCAGCGTACTTCCTAAGTGAGCTATTTTGCTGGTCTGAGAGGGTTTTTAAAACTATATTAAGCATCCCAGAAGGTGACATAGTAGATAGGGCTTGGAAGTCAAGTATGAAGTCTGAAGTCTAATCCTTGGCATCTCATGTGTCAGAATGATGCACGCCCCTCTCTCCTTGTCAGTCAGTCAGTCAGTCAGTCAGTCAGTCAGTCACTCACTCACACACTCACTCACTTACTCACTCCCTCACTCACTCTTCAAAAATAAATTAAGTTCACATAGGCTACTAAGTGTTCAGTTCTAAGGTAGGTGTGTGTGTGGGGGGGGGAGGAAGGAGAGTGTGTGCGCAGTGTAAGAGAAAAAATCTAAATATAAGAAAAAGAATCACACCATTGTATAGTTTACAAGGTCTGTGGACCTTGGTTTCAAAATAAGCAAAAGAAGTAAGACATGGGAATTTGATTCTGGTTCATTTTGGTATGAGATTGGCATAGGACATTTTGCATCTGTGTGGGGACTCTAGACTTTAGTTTCCTTGGAGAAGTACACTGGTCCTCCCATTCTCCTTTGGCCCTCACAGCACCCCACATTGATGCTGGGTGCAGCATATATGCTGAACAAGAACCAAGTGACTGAAATCTATCATTAATTTTTATCATCTTTGAAAAATATTTTATGTTCAAAAGCGGATCCACAGCCGCTGAACAGATTTCTGTCCAACCAAGGCTGTTAGATGTTTGACTTTTGATTTAGCTTATGGAGAGTTTCTAAGGTTCCAGTTTGTGAGAAAATGATTCCATTTGGGCAACAGAGCTTAGAAATTTGTGGATGGGCTCAATTAAATTGGCAACAGTTTACTTCCTTCTCTCAAAGGAATGCTTTACATTCTTTTGAAAACGACAACAGGACCCATGAGTACCAACTCCAGTGGTCTGCATACTTGTTCTGGAACAATACATGACTGTTTTCTTAATTGAAAAATCATTGCTAAAAAAAAAAAGCCCTCAAAAAAAAAACTAAACCGTCTCATCTTTGAGATAATAATTATGGTACGTGTTTGTGTGTGGTCGTGTGTGGGTGGAAGTTTAGTGTTAGGTGTTATGTGAAACTATTCCCCCGCAATCTTATAATCTTGTAAACTATTATCAAATCACTAATAAAAATGAAGAAACTCTTTCTAAACCTTAGTAACAACATTTGCTAGTAATGATATTTTGTTATCTACGTTAGTAAGATTAATTGGTTTTCTAGGTCGAGGATTACAAACATTATGATGTTTTTTTATCATTACTTATAATTTTATTATTATACTTTTATTATTATGCTTTGCTTTTTTTTTACATATTTACTTACTTATAAGTTAGAGAGAGAGAAATCAAGAGGGAAAGAGGAGAGAGACAGAGACAGAGAGACACCAGGCAACACTGCTTTACGGCTTGCGAAAACTTACCCTCTGCAGGTGGGGACCAGGAGCTTAAACCTAGATCTTTGCGCATTGTAATTGCGCTCAACTGGGGAGTCTGGCGCTAGCACAGTGGGTTAAGCACATGTGGAACAAAGTGCAAGGACTGGCATAAGGATCCCGGTTCAAGCCCCCGGCTCCCCACCTGCAGGGGAGTCACTTCACAGGCGGTGAAGCAGCTCTGCAGGTGTCTATCTTTCTCTCCCCCTCTCTGTCTTCCCCTCCTCTCTCCATTTCTCTCTGTCCTATCCAATAATGACAACATCAATAATAACTACAACAATAAAACAACAAGGGCACATGGGAGTCTGGCGCTAGTGCAGCGGGTCAAGCACACGTGGAGCAAAGTGCAAGGACCAGCATAAGGGTCCCAGTTCAAGCCCCCGGCTCCCCACCTGCAGGGGAGTCGCTTCACAGGCGGTGAAGCGGGTCTGCAGGTGTCTAGCTTTCTCTCCTCCTCTCTGTCTTCCCCTCCTCTCTCCATTTCTCTCTGTCCTATCTAACAACAAGGACATCAATAATAACAATGGCAATAATAATAACTACAACAACAGGGGCAACAAAAGGGAATAAATAAATAAATGTAAAAAATTGTGTCAACTGGATGTGTCCCTACCTGGCTTCTCGCTATTTATTTGTTTTTGTTGCTGCCAGGGTTATCGCTGGGGCGTGGTGCCTGCGTGATCCATCGCTACCAGACTTCTATGGCCGTTTCCTTCCTTCCTTCCTCCTTTCCTTCCTTCCTACCTTCTTCTCTTCCTTCTTTCCTTTTATTTTGATAAAACAGAGAAATTGCGAGGGGAAGGAGAGATACAGAGGGAGAGAGACAGAGACACCTGCAGCACTGTTTTACCATTTGTGAAGCTTCTTCCCTGCAGGTGGGGACTCAGGGCTTGAACCCCCATCCTTGCACATGGTGACATGTGTGTTCAACGGAGTGTGCCACTTCCTGGCCCTCACATGCTACACTTTTCTCAAAGGGAATCAATCACCATTGCTTTATATTTAAGGTATAAAGAAATATGACCAGTTTACTGTGGATTAATGGCTATGTTAACTTGCGATTTGTTGCAGCTCAATGCAGTTTACAATGTGAAAGAGTCAGAGTTGTCCAGGAGACGGAGATCAGCCCCTAATCAGGAAGCTTTTGATTTAGACCTTTCTGTAAGAGATGATACCGAGGATCCTGATCACTTCGACTTGAATGTGTGCACAAGGTATGTATCTTAAGTCGCCCGCTCTCAGGAAAAACACACACACACACACACATTTGGAGATTTTAGTTTTATACACATACATATACATAAGATGTATGTGTGTGTGTGTGTGTGTGTGTGTGTGTGCCCATCAAGTCAGATTTAACGAAAGATTTTACTTTCCAGTGTGTATTCCAATCCAGATTGTAAAGTAGAAATGCTGTTAATTATATTTGAGCAGTTTTTAGTGTTTCCAGAATTTTTAAATGTCTCCTGTTTGTTTGTGTATTTATTTATTTTTGGAGCTCGGGGCCTTGCACATGTATGGTTTTTCTACTCTGACATCTATTTTTTTTTAAATTTTTGTTGTAGTTATTGTTGTCGTCGTTGTTGTTGTTGGATAGGACAGAGAGAAATGGAGAGAGGAGGGGAAGACAGAGAGGGGGAGAGAAAGATAGACACCTGCAGACCTGCTTCACCACCTGTGAAGCGACTCCCTTGTAGGTGGGGAGCTGGGGGCTTGAGCCGGGGGCTCGAAGCAGGATCCTGACGCCGGCCCTTGCACTTTACGCCACCTGCACTTAACCTGATGTGCTGCCGCCCGGCTCCCATCTGGTGTCTATTTTTCTTTCAGCTGGGGCTGGAACCTGGTTTCTACATACCCTACGCAGTGAGTTAGGGATGGCTAGATGCATTTCTGTCTGGCTTGGCACTTTAACCAATTCTGTCCGTGGCTGGTAGAAGTCCAGGTCAGTCGAGCTGCTGTTGATGATGATGATGATGATGTGCTGAAGGTCCTGATTGGCTTTTTCTTTCCTCTCTAGTTTCCTTTCTGTTACAGATGACTGCCTGTTTGAATGTAGAATGCAGTTATTAGTTTTTATTTTATTTTTATTTATTAATTTTTTTTGCCACCAAGGTTACTGCTAGGGCTAAATGCCTTCACTGTGACTCCTCTGCTCCTGGTTGGCATTTCTCTCCACAATCTTCTTCACCCCATTTTTTTTTCTATTTTATTTGTTAGGACAGAGAGAAATTGTGTGTGTGTGGGGGAATAGAGAGGTAGAGAGAAAGACAGACACCTGCAGACCTGCTTCCCCACTCAGGAAGTGTCCCCCCTACCCTGCAGGTGGGGATCGGGTTTCCAACCGGGTCCTTGCTCATGATCAAGAGTGCTCACAACTCTAGTTAATAGTTATGAATAGCCTTTCTTTGGCTGAGAGCATCAGCCAGCAAATGGCTTCATTTGCATGGGTTTGCTGAGCCAGACTCGGCCAGCGGTGCATGGTATGGCTCTGCAGTCTGCCATGTTTGGCAAACTTCACTTTGCAGTTCGAGAAGGCTGACAGGAACCAACTTTATAGTGTCTGGATACCTACTTGTCGGAGACAAGCTGGTTTTCATTAACCACACTGTACTCCCTCTGTTCAAGAGCCGATGATCTTGCCACCTATTCATTTTAGAAACGAAATATTTATCTTTAAGAGCACGAGATGTTGTCGGTGCCCAGATCCTTGGCTGCTCATGTTGTGTGTGACAGGGTGCGAGAATGATGCGATGTGATAATAAAACTTTCTGAGGCTTGTAATTCAGAGTGGCCAAAGGAAACCCAAAGTGTGCTCCAAGTGTGTGGGAGAACAAAGGGGAGAAGTCTCCCTACTGGTCTTCTCTTTGGAAAACCAGATCAAGAAAAAGTTTCACTCGGCTGCTAAGTGGTCAAGCGATGCCTCCTTTTCTGTTCCTGGCTTTCAGCTGAAGATATTAGTGCCATCAGCTTTTGAGACAGTGGAAAAGACAATTCAGTGTTGAATCCTTGCTGGAGGACGGAGGTGCCTATTGGAAGGACATCTAGATTGTGCTTGGTACAACCTACACATTGCAGGCATTTATTCCATCCTGTCTGTCAAACGAACACTTTATTGATGCTTACTATTTTTATTTATTTTCTTGAGAATGATATGGAGAATGAGAGTGACATTGACACCAGAACATGTGAGAGAGAAAGAGAGAGGGAGTTGGGCGGTAGCACAGCGGGTTAAGTGCACGTGCGCAAAGCACAAGGACCGGTGTGAGGATCCCGGTTTGAGCCCCCGGCTCCGCACCTGCAGGGGAGTGGCTTCACAGGTGTTGAAGCAGGTCTGCAAGTGTCTGTCTTTATCTCCCCATCTCTGTCTTCCCCTCCTCTCTCCATTTCTCTCTGTCCTATCCAACAATGACTACATCAACAGCAATAATAACCACAACTACAATAAAAACAATAAGGGCAACAAAAAGGAAATAAATAAATAAATAAATATTTAAAGAGAGAGAGAGAGAGATTGATACCAGAGCATTGCTCAATTCTGCCTTGTGGTGGTGCTGGGGATTGAACCTGGGATCTTGCTGCCTCAAGGCATGAAAATCTTTTGCAGAACCATTATGTGTGTCTCCTAACCTCACAAACACATTTTTTTATTGAGGGGGGGAATTAATGGTTTACAGTCAATAATGTACAGTAACAAAAACCAGAATACAGTAGTTTGTACATGTACAACATTTCTCAGTTTTCCATATAACAATTTGCCCCTCCCCCCCGCAAGCACTCTGACATCATGTTCCAGGACCTGAACCCCCCTGCCCACCCCAGAGTACCTTTATTTTGGTGCAAACCCAGACAAACACATTTTTTCTACCATCAGTCTCCATCATATTTAAAGTCACTGGGCTGAGAGAGTCACTTAGTAAAGCACACAGCATATGGTGCTTGAGGTCCCGGGTCTGATCCCTTGGCACCATGTGGGAACACCACACACAGAAGCCTCATGAGCAGTGGAGCGGTATTGTGTTATATTCCTTCCTTCAACCCTCTTTGTCTCTCTCTGACATCAAAAGGAAAAAATAACTGGCCGCCTGTAGCAGTGGATTTGTGCAGGTGCCAAAAAAAAGAAAACGATTTATAAGAATTTCACATGTTTAAGAAGGTGGCTATTCATTACAGGTTTTTTTGTAGTGATTTATTATCATAATAGTTATTGTTATTATTTTGCCTCTATGGTTATTGCTGGAGTTTGGCACCTACACTAAACTCCACCACTCATGGTGGCCATATTTCCCCTTCCTTCCTTCCTTCCTTCCTTCCTTCCTCCCTCCCTCCCTCCCTCCCCCTCTCTTTCTTTCTCTCTCTCTCTTTCCTTCCTTCCTCCCCCCTCCCTCCCTCCCCCCCTCTTTCTTTCTTTCTTTCTTTCTTTCTTTCTTTCTTTCTTTCTTTCTTTCTTTCTTTCTCTTCTTTCTACCACTTGTGAAGCTTCTGCCCCTGCACATGGGGTGGAGGCTTGAACCTGGGCCCTTGTGCATGGTAACATGTTCTCTACAAGTTCTTTTTAAAAAACTCAGAGGGGGGAGTCAGGCAGTAGTGCAGCGGTTAAGCACAGGTGGCGCAAAGTGCAAGAACCGGTGTAAGGATCCCGGTTCAAGCCCCGGCTCCCCACCTGCAGGGGAGTCGCTACACAAGCGATGAAGCAGGTCTGAGGGTGTCTCTCTTTCTTCCCCCCCCCATCTTCCCCTCCTCTCTCGATTTCTCTCTGTCCTATCCAACAACAACAACAATAACAACAACAGTAATAACTATAAAAAGGGCAACAAAAGGGAATAAATAAATAAATATTGAAAAAACAATCTCAGAGGGTGAAAGACGGTGCACTCTGTTTATGGCACATATTACAATACACAAAGAGACGGACTCAAGCTCCTGGTCCCCACCTGCAGGGGAAAGCTTCATCAGTGGTAAAACATTCAACTGGTTTCTTTCTCTCTTTCTTTCTAGCCCTTTTCTCTTCATTTCTTTTTGTCTATACAATAAATAATAAAATATGAAAAATTACAATAATATTAAACAATGTTTGCCTCTTGATGTCTTTGTGGTGTACATCAGAGACCTTTCCTCAAAGATATTTCCTTTTTTCTAAATTATTATTAGTGATATAATATTGATTTACAAAATTATGAGATAACAGGGGTATAATTCCTAAGCGAGAATCATACCCCTAGACCAACGAGCCATGTAACAGGGTTATAATTCCATACTGTTCCGACCACTAGAATTCTGTGTCCCCATTCCCTCCATTGGAAACTGCAGATGTTCTCCCAAGGTTTCATATGTGAGTTGACTATTATTTCTGTAACTATTTATATATATTTGCCCATTTTTTCCTATGCTCTTGCCTTCTCTTCTTTTCTAAGTCACATCTGTGCCTATTATCTACAAATGTGCTTCCTTTTTTTCCTCTTCTCTCTCTTGATCCTGATAGAATTGGGTGGGGTTCAGAGCCCTCTGGTCATCTTCCTCTAACATTTCTCTCTTCCTGGGAGTATGGGTCAAAATTCTTTTTGGGCTGTAGAATGTGGGAGTTCTGGCTTGTGTAACTGCTTCTCCACTAGATGCGAACATTGGCAGGTGGCCCCATAATCCCAGCCTGTTTCTGTCATTCCCTAGTGGGGTAGGGTTCGGGAAAGATGAGGCTTCGGGAATCATTTGTGAGGTTGTCTGCCCAGGGAAGTTAGATCAAGGATATTGTTTGTTTTCTTCTTCTTATCCTCTGTTGGTTCCTGGTTTATCACACACAGACACACACACACACACACACACACACACACACACACACACCAGTGAGCTAGTGAAAACTTTTCTCAGACTTTGTAAAAAATATTTAGCTGTATAGCTAAATAGAAGAAACATGGCAAACTCTGAAGTTGAAGGCCGTGGAGAGGGTTTCTGTGGCCGAGTAGAGACAGCCAGTAATGCCCAGAGTGAAGGCCATGACTAGTGCAACTAGTCAACTTAAAAATCAAAATGGAGTCTCTTCTGCTCAGTTATAGTATCAGCAATAGTTTGTGAATAATCTCAGGCCATTTCTAAAAAGTTTGCTTCTGTTCTTTCTCTCTGCTGCAGGTTTTTGGGCCCAGCTCCGAGTGGCATGGCCCTTATGGAAGTTAACCTCCTCAGTGGCTTCACTGTGCCTCCAGATGCCATTTCTCTGAGCGAGACAGTGAAAAAAGTGGAACATGATCATGGCAAGCTCAACCTATATTTAGATTCTGTAAGTAGGACACCGTGAGTTTCATAGAAGTCATCGTTGACAAAGCGAGCACTTGCTGTGTCTCTAGGAGTCAACTTTACTTTTTTAAATCAATTAATTTTTATCTCTTTATTGGGGGATTAGTGGTTCACAGTTGACAGTAAAATACAGTAGTTTGTACATGCATAACATTTCCCACTTTTCCACATAGCAATTCAACCCCCACTAGGTCCTCTTCTGCCATCATTAAATCTGTTTCTGTTTTTTAAAAAGTTTTTAAAATTTTATTTATTTTTTTTTTAAAGAGTGAGAGAGAAAAAAAAGAGAGCTACCTGCAGCATTGTTCCACAGTTTATGAAACTTCCTTCCCTGCATGTGGGGACTGAACCTGGGCCTCCATGCATAGTAATCTGTGGACTCTACCAGGTGTGTCACCACCTGGCTCCCTTTGCGTCAGTGTTTTATATCCTTGCATGATTTTCCCCCCTTTCTTGCCCCTTATTTTTTTGAGAGAGAGAGAGAGAGATGCAGAGGGAGAGACAGAGAGACAGAAACACCATAGCACTGCTCACTTCCGGCTTATGGTGGTACGGGGGATTGAACCTGGGACTTTGGATCCTCAGGTATGAGGGTCTGTTTGCATAACCATTATGCTGTCTCCCCTGCCCCCCATTTTTATCGTTGTGGTTATTATTACTGTTGTTATTCTTGATGTCATTGCTGTTGGATAGGACAGAGAGAAATGGAGAGAAGAGGGGAAGACGAGAAGAGAAAGATACCTGCAGACCTGCTTCACTACCTGTGAAGCAAATCCCCTGCAGGTGGAGAGCTGGGGGCTTGAACCAGGATCCTTACTCAGGTCTTTGAGCTTTGGACCACAACGCTTAACCAGCTGCTCTACCGCCTGACCCCCTCCCCCCATGATTTTTAACATGAAAGCCATATATTTGTTCCGTTTGAAAAGACATCATTGTGGCCTGGGAGGTGGCACAGTGGATAAAGCATTGGACTCTCAAGCATGAGGTCCTGAGTTCAATCCCTGGCAGCACATGTACCAGAGTGATAATCTTTCTTTCTCCTCCCATCTCTCTCATGAATAAATAAATAAAATCTTTAAAAAAAAAGAAATGATATCATTATAAAATAAGCTCAAAGATAACCAATTTTAATGATAGCCCTGATGAAGCTACTGTTGACAGCTGTAGCATTATTTCATGCCGCATGTTAAGAATACAGAAGCTACCATGTCCTAATGCACACACTCAATTTCTTTTTTTCTAATACTTTTTCTTTAATTTTTTAATATATATTTATTTTCCCTTTTGTTGCCCTTTTTATTGTTGTTGTAGTTATTATTGTTGGTATCGATGTCGTCATTGTTGGATAGGACAGAGAGAAATAGAGAGAGGAGGGGAAGACAGAGAGGGGGAGATAAAGATAGACACCTGCAGACCTGCTTCACCATTTGTGAGGTGACTCCCCTGCAGGTGGAAAGCCGGGGGCTCGAACCGGGATCCTTATGCCGGCCCTTGCTCACACTCAGTTTCTAAGCTTGAGTCCCTCTTCCTTCAGGGGGTTGACAGATACGTTTGTTTAAATGCTGATGTGACAGTTTTTAATTATTTAATTGTACTTAGATTTTATTATTTTAAGTAAACTATCTGTTTAAATAATTCTGTGAAGATTTTTTTTTTTTTAAATAAATCTCAAAAGGGTTAAGGTTCTTGCACTCAACATTTAGGTACTTGGATCATCGAAGAATATTCTCAGAGGTTCAGTCTCACATTAAAACTTTAATGTCCTTTATCCATTCCTGTGTGAAGATTACAGACCCAAGGGTAAAGTTCATAAAATATGTCAGTGTCTGTATGTGACAAATTTAAGTTTTTTCTTGTTTTGCCTCAAAATAACTGGTGTGTAAGTGTCTTCACTTCTCCTAGCATGTATCTGAAACTCACAGATTAAATCAACATTGTATTCTCAGGGTTCTTAAGACCTTGGTTTGCTTGGAGGGTAAGGAGAATATTTGTATGCGACTTACTCTACTTTTGCCAACTTCGAATCAGAAATGGTGATTTTTTTTGGTTTGTTTGTTTTAAAGCTGATTTCTATTATCATTTGCCTTAGGACTTCAACAAGCCACACTGCTAAAAGCAAATTCAATTTAGCCCCTACATTCTTTTATTGTTCAGGAATTCTTATGTACTTGGCACTACTTGAAGGCTATGGTCCTGGTTTGAAACTTGAGTAACAGATTTAAGCTTTTAATAGTTCATTGGTTCCAAAGTTTGTCCTGCTTCTGTGAGTGTTCTTTTTAATGGTTATCTTGACTTAAGTGACTAGTACATCTTGACTGATTCATTTGACTGTTTATTTACTGCTCTTGGAGGCAAGGAAGTTGGCTCAGTCAGTTACTGGATATGGAGTGGATAGATGGGAAGTTGTGGAATAACTGAGTCTTTTTTTCCCCTTTTTGCCTCCAGGGTTATTATTGGGGCTTGGTGCTATCACTACAAATCCACCACTCTTGGTGTCAATTTTCCTCTTTCTTTTTAAAATTATTCATTTATTTACTTTTGGATAGACACAGAGAGAAACTGAGAAAGGAGTGGGAGATGGAGACAGAGAGAGACAGAGAGACACCTGCGGCCCTGCTTCACCATTCGTGAAGCTTTCCCCCTGCAGGTGGGGATAAGGGGCTTGAACTTGGGTCCTTGCTCACTGTACCATGTGCACTTAAACAGATGTGCCATCGCCTGGCCCATATTGTTTTTTATTTGATAAGACAGAGAGATTGAAAAGGGGAGAGGGAGAAAGATATACACCTGCAGACCAGCTTCACCACTTGTGAAGTGTCTCCACTGCAGGTGAGAAGAGAGGGCTCGAACCCGGGTCCTTGCACAGGTCCTTGTGTATAGTACCATGTGTGTTTAACTGAGTGTGCTACTGCCTAGCTGATAACTGAGTCTTTCGTAGCAACTACATAGAATGCAATGAACTATCCGAGATGGCAGACGCTCCACTGTCCTGAGTGTGTATCCGTGGTCTGTCGCTTACTTAACTTCGACTTCTCAGTATACCTTTCAGTAAAATAGAAGATAACATGCTCTTGTAAGGATTGTTTTACATGTTATAGAAACTTTACATATGAAGCAAGTTTTAGAAAGTGCTTACGCCATTCTTAGGCACAGAAAATCCTCACTAAGTGTTCACTTCTATTTTCTAAAGTGTTTGGGGAGAAAGAAATGTCTTTTGCTTTCTCTTGCAAGCACCCAGGATCTTCTATGCCTTTAAGGGCCTTTTATATTCTCTTTAAGGTAAATCAGACTGAGTTTTGTGTTGATATTCCTGCTGTGAGAAGCTTTAAAGTCTCAAATACACAAGATGCTGCCGTGTCCATAGTAGATTACTACGAACCAAGTGAGTGTGTTCTGAAGTTTCTCATACTTGAGAAATTAAACCAGACCTTGCTTCATTCATTACTTTCTTCCCATGTCCTCCTCCTTTTTCTCCTCCATCCTCTCTCCCCTTCCCCCACCCTTTCCCCACCCTCTCTCCCCTCCCCTCCCTTTGTGTTTTACCAGACCACTGTTGAGCTTTGGCTTATAGTGGTGCTGGGATTTGAAACTGGGAACCGGACCTCAGAGCCTTAAGCATGAAAGTCTTTTGCCCAACCATTTTCCTTTCTTTCCAGCCCTATATATATATTTTAATGTGTTATCAAGAAAATTACAGCTGTTTAGAAAAATAGTGTGAGCTTTTTTAATTTTATTGATAGCTTTAAAAAATTATGTGATACAGAAAGCCCCCTGGCTTGACTGTTTTCACTCTTTGTTTCTTAGGGGAATGGGGAGAGGGAGAGAGGAGAGGAGGCAGACAGAATGAGGTGGGACACCCCGAGCGCTACTCCACCATCCGTAGACCTACCTACCTCTTGTGCTGCGTACATAGTGCTGGGGCTTGAACCTGGGGCCTTCTATACAGTAACACTTGGGTGCTGGTGACTGATCCAGCTGCGGTCAATTTGCTGACTTTTCATGTCAGCCAGCTGCACGTGGTAGATAGATTGGGCTGAAAGTTTTGTTTCTCTCTTGGAATTGGTTAGCAGTTTGGACTTCTCTACAACACTTAGGTTATTTCTTGTAAAGAAAAAAAAAATCATGTGAAGAATGGAAAACTCGAGAAGTGTATTGAAATGCTCTTAAGCTTTGGCACAGCGAATGTTTCTAAACAAGGAAACCCTGTAAACTGTTGTCTGTTTCTTTGAACAGGGAGACACGCCGTGAGAAGCTACAACTCCAGAGCTCAGCTGTCCTCCTGTGACCTCTGCAGAGACACCCTGGGCTGCAGAGTTTGTGAGAACAGAGCCACAGCCTCTGCCTGTCACTCCAGGGCCCTTTTTGTTTTGTGGTTCACACTTCTGTTCTCTTTGCAGTACTGGCTGTGACTTTTTTTTTTAGGGACTCCATGGACCCCACTTCCAAATTGCACGTGATCATATAGTTTTCATAATCAAACTTTGCATCTGAATATTTCTTAACGGCGATCTTTTTTTTTTTTTTTCTTCCTATGGGGCTGGAGAAGGGTGTTGTGTGACAAGATCTAGTGTGTACAGCTACAGAGAGCTCTTCTCCTGACTTGGAGGGGACCCTAATCAAAGTGATTGCAATATGTATCTCATTCCCCCCCCCCGCAAATATTTCCAGATTGGGGGGGGGTTCTCCAGAATAAATTTGCTATTTTAAATTAGTTAGTCTCTTCATCTTCTAGAAAAAATGAGCCCAGGTGTGTAACCATTATTATGCACCTGCTGTTGGCTTCAGAATCAAGACTGAGTTCCTGGGAACTGGGAGAAAGCAACTAGGCGGAGTGACCTTATTTTCTACATTTTCTCTCGCCCCATAGCCCATCACATAATGATCTTGTTCTCTCTCTCTCTCTCTCTCTTTCTCTCTCTCTCTGTCTCTCTCGTTCTAGCCAGAGCACTGCTCAGCTCTGGTTATTGATGGTGCCAGTGGCTGAAGCTAAACCTTTGGCATGCAAGACCTCTCCATAACCAACCCTTAATCTATCCTTTTAAATTGGGCACAAATTCTTTTTCTAGCATAGAAGTGGTGAATGAAAAAAATATATTATGGTGTTTTTCTACTTAACATGCAATCACATGCCCCAGCCCTTGCCCTCTCTCTACTCTGAAGGGAACGCAGTTTCCTGTGTTTCACATACTGTGTGAGAGACTGAGAATGAGAAGCAGGCTAAAAACTGGTAAAAGGGCTTTCAGGTACTAGTTCCCTGCTTACTTCCTCAGCTCTGCAGGTTGGCTCTTTAAGTAGGACTGAGAGAGTGTAATGCAATAGACACCTTTTGCAACTTAGACTAGTGGATCCTAGACCAGAATCATATGTATTGTTAAAAGAGTGATAAGCCGGAGGGCTATCAGTGTTGAGATGCAGCAGAACAAACTCCTTGTGGGCTGGAGTTGGGGAGATTATGTTTCAGTAGGAATCAGAATCTCCTTGTTATTGTTGGGGGTGGCCCAAGACCCAGTAGAAACTTTTCCAGGCTGCTGTGTCTGAGCACTAGTCCACCAGCTCTCTTGAGACCCACTGGCTTGCTCACTGGCTTGCTTTCAGCCTTTCAGAATTCCTGCATTTTGATCACTTGAATCATTGCTTATCTGTGAAGGATGATAATGATTTATCTGGATAAAAAATTTAAAGAAAAGCTTCTTTCCCCTCTTCTTTCTTTTTCTCTTCTCTCTCTTTAATTAAAGCATTCATTCATTTTTTTTTCCTGCTCTCCTTTTAAGGCATATTGAAAAATTCTGTACATATATACAATTAAAGATCTTTTTACTTAATCTAAGGAATGGTTTAATTTTTCTCCGTAACTCCATGGCATGCCTCTCAAGTGAACATGGAGAGGATAATTGTTGTGGGGTCTAAAAAGACTGCATGACAACATTTTTGTTTTATATTGACAGCATTTTTTTTAACTGTTCAAAAAGAAGCCCGTCAAAATAATAAAATCTGAAAACTTGTATTTTCATGTTCAAAAGAATGGTTTAATTTTAGTGAATTTTCAGAAATGATAATTCTATGGATGTTTATGTATTGTTTACAGATATTTTGGTTGCCAAAATAGAAATGATAGAGCCTCCGAGACTTGTCTATGGCGAGAGAATAATTAATGTCATATACACACTCTTGCATATACACACTCTTAATTGGGGAAAGTTCTGTTACACTTTTGAGACAATCATATCACGTGTCATCGTTATGTTTGTGTTTTCAGCCTTTATACCCTAGGGTGTTTATAGAGATGAACTTATTTTATAATTAATGGGGGGAGACTTTTGACCAGGTTACTGCCTTCCTGCACCCTGCTGTGGGGGATGTATATTAGCCACCAATAGCTTAGATTCTCTCCAATGACTTATGCTGAACTTCTAGTGTAGCATAGTCGGAAACACTAGATTAGAAGAGGGATTGGAAAACAGCTTGTTTTTCTAGGCTATATTTTCTGATTTCAAAGCTAGAACTCTAGTCCTTTTCTGTGAAGTGTGCCAGACTTGCCCGTTACAAAGTCAACATGTAACTCATAATGTCTTTTCTAGTTATAACTGTATCAGAAATGAGGGTGAATGTGTAAGAGGAGGAGCAAGGTTCAGCACTCCCTCCTGGGAGTGCTTGGACTCTGAAGCTTCTCTTCTCTTTCTCTTTCTTTCTCTCTCTTTCTCTCTCTCTCTCTCAGAACTTGCTTGGCTATAAACAGTGGCTGGGATTAAGGGGGACTAAACTTCACAGGCGGTGAAGCAAGTCTGCAGGTGTCTGTCTTTCTCTCCCCCTCTCTGTGTTCCCCTCCTCTCTCCATTTCTCTCTGTCCTATCCAACAACAAAGGACGTCAACAACAACAATAATAACAACCACAACAAGGCTACAACAACAAGGGCAACAAAAGGGAGAAAAATGGCCTCCAGGAGCAGTGGATTCATGGCGCAGGCACTGAGCCCCAGCAATAACCCTGGAGGAAAAATAAAGTAAAATAAAATAAAACAGGGACTAAACTGCCACACACATAAGGAGAAAAGAAGATTATTTTCTTGACATGTTCTGATAGTTTGCTTTTGTGGAAACTCTTCCATTTAGAATGCCACCTTGGCCAATATGAACTAAGGAAACATCCTCCTTTCTCTACCACTGACTGGGAGGCTTATTAAAACACCAGTGTATCTCACATCCATTTCCTTATTTTCCTTTCTTTCTTTTTTTTTTTTTTTAAACTGGAACTGCTCAGCTCTAGCTTACCTTGGTGCAGGGTATTGAACCTAGGA
This sequence comes from Erinaceus europaeus, assembly GCF_950295315.1. Classification (NCBI taxonomy): domain Eukaryota; kingdom Metazoa; phylum Chordata; class Mammalia; order Eulipotyphla; family Erinaceidae; genus Erinaceus; species Erinaceus europaeus. The sequence continues at coordinate 17,583,211 of NC_080174.1, forward strand.
CTTCGGAGCTTCAGGCATGAGAGCCTCTTTGCATAACCATTAAACTATCTATCCCCTGCCCCATTTTATTGTATTTTCACTGGCCAATGGTTCCAGAGGCTGAACACTGCAAATAACTAGTAGCCAAACAATTCAAGGACAGAACAACACTTGGTTTTACCAAGATGGTTCCACCATCTTTCTGTCTTCAACTCTAATTCTGAAGAAGAAATCCAAACTCATTAAAATAGGTCTGGTCAGTGAAATGCTTGCCTTTATTTTACTGGTACTATTATACTTAATATTTTTTTCTAAACATTATAACACTAGTATGTTTGATTTAGGATTTTGGTTATATTATCATCTGTGGAGCACTGTGCTAATAATGTAAAATCCAGAAATATTTCTAATGGATGCTACATATATATGATCACTATATCCTACATGGGGATTTTCAGGACAGTAGGTATCAGAATCCTTTCCCACTCTTTGAACCTGAATATGGTTATTTTTAAAGATGATATTTTGCTCTAACTTCTGTCATGTTAAAAGAGTTAAAATAGTCAAGGAACATAATATCAACCACCTTTTTTGTCGATAATATTAAATTATTCAACACTTCTGGCTGTCCTGTGACAATTTAAAAATGGAGCTGTGATTTTTCTGTTATTTTTAAAAGATATATTTAAAATTTTTTTTTTAAATCTTTATTTATTGGATAGAAACGGTCAGAAATTGAGAGGGTAGGGGGAGATAGAGAGGGAGAGAGAAAGAGAGACACTTGCAGTCCTGCTTCACCACCTGCAAAGCTTTCCCCTTGCAGGTGGAGACCAGGGTATCAAACCTGGGTCCTTGAGTACTGTAACGTGTGTGCTCAGCCAGGTGCAGAGCCACCACCTGGCCCCCTAAAAGACAGATTAAAAAAAAAATTACTTATTATTGGATAGCTACAGGTAGACATTGAGAATGGTAGGGGAGAAAGAGACGGAAAGAAACAAAGAAATACCTACAGCCCTATTTCCCCCTGCAGGTGGGGACCAGGGGCCTGAACCTAGGTCCTTGTGCACTATAATGTGTGTGCTTAACCAGGGTCACCACTGCCTGGCCCCCAAAAATGATACATACATTTAAACTTGCTGACATGTAAACTGGAGCTCTTTGCAGAGCCTTACTTAAAATTACTGCTTTATTGGAATGTAATATTGATTTAATGAAAGTGGGCTATAAATTCCTCCTTGACAAGTAAAAAAAAAAAAAGCTTAAAGTTTGTCAAATGGCTTCCAAGTGTTCAGGTGCACTTCATTGTCCAAGGTGCATCTCTTTCTTGAGTGTAATAAACTTAAAAGATACATGGAGAGAGTACACTTACCCTTGGGTAAGTTTTAGAACCCCTTCCTCCATTTTTTTTACTTTATTCTTTCAAGTAGAGACTTGGAAGAATATAGTTCTCATTTTTCTTAATTGCCAAATTCCAGTATAGCACAAGACTTCTAAGAACTTGAACATTTTCTGTCTTCTATTCAAGTGCTATTTTATGAAAATCTGAAAATAATTTCAGTTTACATTGACAATAGGTAGAAGTCCAAATATTTTCCATCAGTGTCTCAAACAGAGGGCAGTCTTCCTACTTCATGAAACCAAGCAGTAAATACCTACTTCTTATCATCAAAAGTGGATTTGCTTTAAAACTATTCCTAGCCAATGAGTTGTGCTTTCATGTGGCAAATCAAATAAAGTGTCATCTTGCCTCATTCCATCCTAGATGACTCCTGAGTAACTTTAAAGGACCTTGTATATCGCTATGTGTGTATCTCTGTAATAGGGATGATATTTATATATGTGATTTAAGAAAAATTCTATCTTGTGCTGTCATTTACCATTCTTGTGTCCAGTGTATTGCATCCATGGTAGAAACTATATTCTATTTGTATATCCTTAAGATTTATCTTCAGTATCTTCACTAGATTGTGATTCTGTTGTGGTCCTTAAGCCTTTATGCTTTGGAATTCTTATCAGGTGCAGTAGAGGTGGTAGAAGTTAATTTCTAATGAACATAAAAAGCTTTATAAAATTTAATCCACAAATTCCCTATTTTGAGAAGCTATCTTGCATCTAAGAAGAGTACTGTTTGAAATAACCTATTTTCCTTATAAGCTAAATCTTTATATTTTGATTAAGGTGATTTTGCAATTTAAAATTTTAGAATGATAATGTTATTGTTAGCTGTATTCTGTTTTCAAAGGGGGATCTTGATTTAATGATACGAATAAAATTTCCTTCGTTTATTTATCTGCATTCTTTTAATTTTAGCTTGGAGCATTTGTTTGAACATCTTCTTGACCTGAATCTATTTAATTCCAACCTATAGGGGGCAAACTTGATGATGCAGGTCTTTTTCTTTCCATCTCTATCTCTATCTCCCTCTCCTATCTCAATTTCTGTCTTGTCCTAATTAATATAAGTAACATAAAGAAAAAAAAACTTTAAAAATGAAATACCCTTTAAAAAAAGAAAATATACCCCTGAAATCTTGTGATGTTATTATCTACTGTTTTATTTCTGATAAGGAATAGTTTATCTCTAGAAATCCTAATTCAGAAAACATAGGCATATGAATTGCTAAGCTTCTAGATGATTCGAATGATTATGTCAGTCTGGGGGTCACTGGCATCCACAATGTTTTGATGTCTTTGTGGAATTGCTCCCATTGAGTAGAGAGCTGACCTTTTATTTGTTTCTAGCCAATAGAATATAGCCAAGCCGACGGGTGTACTGGACTCCATCATCCTTCTTGCTGGAGTCCCTCTTGTTTTTTCTGACTGAAGACATGAGCTGCCATGCTGAAGTTGCCCATTTTGGGAGACTCATCCAGTCAAAAAGTGAGAGCAGCTAGGCTGGCTTTTAGAAAATAAAACCCCTCTGTGCCCTCCTATAAGGAACTGAGTTCTACATACAAAAGTGGATCTCCACTGAAATAATGCCTTCATTGTAGTCATAAGATTTCAAAGAGAGAACTCAATTATTGAGCCCCAGGATTCCTGACTTATAGAAAATAAGTGTAACACCTATGGACATCTAATCTTTGATAAGGGGGCCCAAAGGATTAAATGGAAAAAGGAGGCTCTTTTCAATAAATGGTGCTGGGAAAACTGGGTTGTAACCTGCAGAAGAATGAAATTGAACCACTTTTTCTCACCAGAAACAAAAATCAACTCCAAATGGATCAAAGACCTAGATGTCAGACCAGAAACAATCAAATACTTAGAGGAAAACATTGGTAAAACAGTTTCCCACCTACACCTCAAGGACATCTTTGATGAAACAAATCCAATTGCAAGGAAGACTAAAGCAGAAACAAACCAATGGGACTACATCAAATTGAAAAGCTTCTGCACATCCAAAGAAACTATTAAACAAACAAAGAGACCCCTCACAGAATGGGAGAAGATCTTCACATGCCAGACATCAGACAAGAAACTAATCACCAAAATATATAAAGAGCTCAGCAAACTTAGCACCAAAAAAGCAAATGACCCCATCCAAAAATGGGCAGAGGATATGAACAAAACATTCACCTCAGAGGAGATCCAAAAGGCTAACAAACATATGAAAAACTGCTCTAGGTCACTGATTGTCAGAGAAATGCAAATTAAGGCAACACTAAGATACCACCTCACTCCTGTAAGAATGGCATACATCAAAAAGGACAGCAGCAACAAATGCTGGAGAGGTTATGAAGACAGAGGAACCCTTTTATATTGCTGGTGGGAATGTAAATTGGTACAGCCTCTGTGGAGAGCAGTCTGGAAAACTCTAGAAGGCTAGACATGGACCTTCCATATGATCCAGTAATTCCTCTCCTGGGGCTATACCCCAAGGACTCCATAACACCCAACCAAAAAGAGGTGTTTACTCCTATGTTCATAGCAGCACCATTCATAATAGCTAAAACCTGGAAGCAACCCAGGTGCCCAACAACAGATGAGTGGCTGAGAAAGCTGTGGTATATATATACAATGGAATACTATGCAGCTATCAAGAACAATGAACCCACCTTCTCTGACCCATCTTGGACAGAGCTAGAAGGAATTATGTTAAGTGAGCTAAGTCAGAAAGATAAAGATGAGTATGGGATGATCGCTTTCATCAACAGAAGTTGAGTAAGAAGATCTGAAAGGGAAACTAAAAGCAGGACCTGACCAAATTGCAAGTAGGGCACCAAAGTAAAAACCCTGTGGTGAGGGGTAGACATGCAACTTCCTGGACCAGTGGGGGGTGGGAGTGGGTGGGAGGGATGGGTCACAGTCTTTTGGTGGTGGGAATGGTGTTTATGTACACTCCTAGTAAAATGTAGTCATAAATCACTAGTTAATTAATATGAGAGGGGCAAAATTAATTGTATGTCTCGAAGTTTTTCAAAACACAAACTGAATCTTTTCTATATATAGGCTGTGTAATTGATATACAGACTCTCTCAAAAGCCTAGACCAAGTAGGTCAGAAGCAACCAATAGCACAGCTATATACAAGATACTGGGTACTGTACAGCAAACCCTAACAAAAGGACTTTTCAAAGTTAACCCAATTACCAAATAATGTGATGATAACATTAACTATCAATTGTCTTTTTGAACCCTAAGACAGCAGGAACCTCACATCACTATAGAGCCTCTACTTCTCCCAGTCCTGGAACCATTGGATAGGGCCCACTTTCCCGTATGCCTCTCCCAATCCATATCAAATAATATTGCATCTGCCGATCACAACCTAACCAACACAATGATTGCCACCTCAACATGCTTCACTTCAGACCATGTCCAGAGACTTCACATATGGAATGACAACCCTTCAACTTCATTACTCGGGTGAGACCTTTCCTTTCATAGTATACTCTAATTCCATCCCAGGTGGTTCACTTTCTAACAAAGTCCCAAAACCTAGATATATACCAGTTTCTGTAAGAGAGAGCATATGTTCACACATATCCGTTAACTACTGCAAAATATATACCTGAAAGCAGAAGTACACTAGAGTTTGCAGTGAGTATCCCCCTAACACTTCCTCTCCACTATTCCAAGCTTTGGGTCCATGATTGCTCAGCAATTTGTTTGGCTTCGTATGTTAACTCTCTTTTCAGTCACCAGGTTCCAGATGTCATCAGGATGCCGGCCAGGCTTCCCTAGACTGAAGACCCCACCAATGTGTCCTGGAGCTCCGCTTCCCCAGAGACCCATCCTATTAGGGAAAGAGAGAGGCAGACTGGGAGTATGGACTGACCAGTCAATGCCCATATTCAGTGGGGAAGCAATTACAGAAGCCAGACCTTCTACCTTCTGCAACCCACAATGACTCTGGGTCCATGCTCCCAGAGGGATAGAGAATGGGAAAGCTATCAGGGGAGGGGATGGGATATGGAGATTGGGTGGTGGGAATTGTGTGGAATTGTACCCCTCCTACCCTATGGTTTTGTTAATCCTTTCTTAAATAAAAAATAAAAAAAAATAAAATAAGTGTAATAAAAGTATGTGCTTGGGGCCGGGTGTTGGTGTACCTGGTTGAGCGCACATTACAGTGCGCAAAGATCCAGGTTTGAGTCCCCAGTCCCCACCTACAGGGGAAAAGCTTCACGAGTGGTGAAGCAGGCCTGCAGTTGTCTCTCTGTCTCTCTTCCTCTCTATAACCCCTTCCCTCTCAATTTCTGGCTGTGTCTATCCAATAAATAAAAAAAGATTTTAAACAGTTTAAAAAATAAAGTATGTGCTTGAAGCCATCAATTTTGTTGTAATTTATTATACATCAAGAAAATATACACACACACACATACACACACACACAATACTATAGTAAGTGGCTAGCTTGTTTCTGACCACCACCTCTGGTGTCGCCATCTTTACTTCAGTCAAGTGTAAACATTTGTGTGTTAGCCCTGGTGGCCAGCGCTACCTCTACTACCTCTTTAGACTGTGTTCTTTGGAGCCCTAGTTGCCAACAGAGTTGGCAGTCAGCTGAGGTAAAGAACAAACACCTCATCACAGACCCCTGCAAGCGTCAACCCGGCTTTGACCTAGCACGTTATGACTGGGCCCTCCTCAATTGCTATCGAACAGGCCATGGCCGGTGCACCGCTATGTTCCATCGCTGGGGAGCCAGAGACGACCGGAACTGCCCCTGTGGCTACAGACAGACTATGACCCACATAGTCAACGACTGCCACCTCTCCAGATTCAAAGGAGGTCTCGAAACTTTACATCAGGCTCAACCTGACGCTGTTGACTGGCTACAGAAGAAGGGTAAACGCTAGAAGAAGAAGGAGCCCTAGTTGACCCTAACCCACAATGACAAAGGTTTCCACACTGAAGGGAGGAGTTTTACTCTCCCTTGTTGGGCATTAAGCCAACCCCCCTGCTCCATCCCGAACTGCTGATACTATGTCCTATTTACATAATCATTGCTTTGCCTGAAAGACCCCCACCCATCCCATTGATCTATCTTCTTTCTACCTCGAGACCCACCCTGCCTGCAGGGTAACATTAATCCCACCAGTTAAAACCCTCACAACAGTTTCCAAGGAAGCTTCTATCTTCCCAGCGTACTTTTGCCTTTCTCCACCCCCTTTTCTAGCCATTTCCATTTTTGACTTGCCACTTCTGGTTTTATCCTATGAAAGCATTGGCTCTCTGATCAATATATCCTTTTGCATTACCACGCTGCCACAAGTTCCTGAGTCACCTATCTCCCACATCGCTGAGTGAGTAGCAGCCCAGGCTGAGTCCGGTCGAGTTCTCTCCAACCCAGAGAGCACATGCCCAGGGAAGAAGCACCCCCACGATAGCCCAGCACTCCCTGACATCATACTGTACCTTTTTATTCCTTAGGAAGAGTGAAGTTGCTATGCTTTAGGATTCATAGATTTTTCACGGAAGTTTTGGTGCCAGGGAGGTCTGAATTCCCGTCCTGAGTCTGCCTCATCTGAAGAGAGAGCCTTTTCCGCTTTGGTGCATGGAATCTGGAGTTTTGTCTGGATGAAGTTAGGTTCCCTCACTTTATCCTAATGAAGACAGACAGACAGACAGACAGACAGACACACACACACACACACACACACACACACGCTGTGGAGTGGACCAAGGGTTTAATGTATGAGTGTTACAATGAATGGCCTCCCTTGACCTATATTTTATTTACAAAATTATTTACATGGAGAGAGATATAGAGGAAGAGATAGTAAGATAGCACAGCATACAGCTCCCAGTGGTGTCACAGTTGTTGAACTTAGGACCTTGAGGATGGAGGATCTGCTCTCTTATGTACTTAGCTACATACCTTCAGATTTTTTCATCTCATGTGAGCTGTGCTCAGTCACATCCCTGGGACAGAGAGATGATGAAAGATAATTGGATGATTCTCCCCTCTGATTGGTAGTTGACCTTTATTTTATGTTGCCCCAATTATATATGAAAGGTCAGACATGCATACATTCAGGATGAGAGAAATACTTGATGGCAGAACACACAAGTATGAGTCAAGTGAGAATGGGGCTAGTGCGTCCAGATTCTCAGTCAGAGAGGTATGAGTTCTCAGTCTGCCATGTTTGTGGGGATGATGTCCAGCTACTCATGTTGTAATTTAAGGAGGAAGATTAACTGGTATCTGGTATCCACATGGGGGCAGAGTGGCCATTGTGGATTAGGATGAAAGATGAAGGAAAGTAAGGTTGCGCCGTTGGGGAAGAAACAATATGTACTCTGACACTTTTCTTCAAGTATCTTCAAGGCTGACATGTATACTCACATTGCAGAATCATTATACCTGGGTAAATTCGGCCCCAGTATCAAGAAGAATTAAATATATTGAAGAGATTTTTTTTTTATTTCAGCAAGTTGTGACTACATCGCTTCTGGAGTGAGTTAGTAGAAGCAGCAGTTAGCAAAAGCACACTCTTTAAGATTTTTTTTTTTTTTTTTTAAACAAGAACATTGCTCAGCTCTGGCCTATTGTCATGCTGTGGGATGAACCTGAGAACCGAGAGCCTCAGGCCTCACAGTTGTTCTTCATAATCATTCTGCTGTTTCCCAGCCCTTTTTAAAATCATGTCTTTTCCATTACTTTGCTTTTGCATGGGCTATTAAAAATTATTAGGGATTAAAAAAATTTATGGATTACCTCATGTAATGAACTGTTTTCCCCAAAAGCTATGCTGAAGTTATGTTTTCTTGCTAAAATAAAATAGATGTTTAAAACACATAATCAAATGCTTCTATTAAATTGATTTTAAGGGTTCTAGCAGGCACAGATATAAAAGAACTACTCGTCTGGTGGAAATATAGAAGTCAAATATTGCCGACCAGACTTCCCTGGGCAGACAACCCCACCAATATGTCCTGGAGCTCCGCTTCCCCAGAACCCTTTCCCACTAGGGAAAGAGACAGACAGGCTGGGAGTATGGATCGACCTGTCAATGCCCGTGTTCAGTGGGGAAGCAATTGCAGAAGGCAGACCTTCAACTTTCTGCATCCCGTAAGGACTTTGGGTCCATACTCCTAGAGGGATAAAGAATAGGAAAGCTGTCAGGGAAGGGATGGGATACAGAGCTCTGGTGGTGGGAATTGTGTCCCTTTTATCGTGTGGTTTAGTCATAGGATAAGACTCCTTTTTTAAAAAATATTTTATTTAGTTTATTATTTTAATGAGAAAGTATAGATAAGAGGGAAAGACATATATATATGTATATATATATACATATATATAGAGAGAGAGAGAGACAGAGACAGAGACAGACAGACACCAGAACACTGCTTAGTTCTGGCTTATGTGGGGCTGGGGATTGAACCTGGGACCTCAGAGGCTCAGGCTTGAAAGGCTTTTGCATAACCATTATGCTGTCTCCCCATCCCCCGACTCCTTTTTTTAAAAATTTATTTTCCCTGTTGTTGCTCTTGTTTTTTAATTATTATTGTTGTTGTTTTGATGTCGTTTTTGGATAGGACAGAGAGAAATGGAGAGAGGAGGGGGAGAGAAAGATAGACACCTGCAGACCTGCTTCACCGCCTGTGAAGCGACTCCCCTGTAGGCGGGGATCCAGGGGCTCCAACGGGGATCCTTATGCTGGTCCTTGGGCTTTGCGCGCCACATGAGCTTAACTCGCTGGCTACTGTCTCACTCTCAATGTTTCCTTTTTGTCACTAGAAGTCCAATGAGCTATCCATTGTGCCACAGAGCCACCTTCCTTTTTATAAATAAAAAAATTTTTTTTTAAAAAAGTCAAATATTGCAAGTGGAAAAAAACAAAAAGAAAAGAAAAAGTCAAACTCAGAAATAGAATGGATCTGTAGTAACCAGGGGCTGGGAGTGGGGAGATGAGGAGACTTTGACTAAAAGCTGCAAGCTCTCGAATATGATTAAGTGCTAGTGATTCATGTACTATAATATATAGTAGGTTGGTGATATCCACTATTGCAGTATTGTATTATGTATTTGGAACTTGCTAAGATCTTAAATGTTCTTATTATACCCCGAGGTAACTAGGTGAAGTTATGGGTATTGTAGTCAACTAGAGGGTAGCACTAATTTAATAAGGTATATGGTATTATCACATTATATACATCTAAAAAACCATATGAAATTTAAATCTGGGAGAAATACATACTATATTGGACCACTAGGGGGCAGAAGAGAATTAGAGCAAGGAAAGGAAAAAAAAAACACTTCCCAAACTTGCTTATTTAGAAAATTAATTAATTAATAAGCATTGCTTAGTCTCTGGCTTATGGTGGGTCTAGGGATTGAACCTGGGACCTTTAGCTCCTCAGGCATGAAAGTCTTTTTTGCATAACCATTATGCTATCTCCCAGTTCCTTGCTAAATACAGAAGTAAATGACATGAGGACCTTTTCTCCTTCCTGTGCTATTAGCTAATACAGTTACTGTAACATTCTGTTTATTTGAATTGATATATTTTTAAAGGTATATTATCATTTTGTCCTATACTGTATGCATAATGCTTTGTCATCTTTAGAGTAAATAACAGTGGATAGAATAGGAAATTCCTTAAAATTTATAAAAGTTATCCTGATTTTCAAAACCTGCAAGGTCACTAGCCACTGGATCATTTAGAAAGACACTTGTCGCTTCTTGCTGTCAGTCCCCTAGCCTGCTTTGGTTAAGGAATAAGTCATGGCAGGTAAAGTTTGACCTAGAATTTGTGGAATTTTAATCTCCTAGTGGAGTCGAAAAGATTCCACTAATCCCTTACGATTTATTTTTTATTATCTTTCCCAGCCTACTTCTTATATTGTGCTTGAAGTACACCACCCCACCTCACCCTCAGCACCTCACTGCTGCTTTTCGTAATTACAGCCGGAGAAGAAAAAAATGAAAAAAAAACAGTTAACTGAGAAGATAACAAGATGAAGTTGTTCCTAGAGTTTTGATTGCTTGGCAAAGTGCATCAAGACTTTTCTCTATAATATAGCTCCAGATTTCCACATGCTCTTTTCTTTCTTAAATATATCACTTTTAAAATTTATTTATTTATCATAAAAGAATGAGAAAGAGTGGAGGGAGAAAGAGGAAAGAGATCAGAGCATCATTGCTCAAACTTTGGCATGAGGTGGTTCTGGGATTAACATTCTGAATGTGAAATGTGGAAAGAAGAGATAAAATTTCTTCCTATATTAAATGCTGCTAAGTTGTCCTCTTAAGCCCCCTCCCCCCCTTTGGTCAAAGATTTTCCAAGTGTATCAACTACTGGGTTGAATAGAGCAAGCAGGTGGTTTACTATCAACTCAACTAACTTCAATTCTTTTCAGGTGAGGAAATCCCAAAGTAGTTTTGAGAGATTGATGTATTGATATTCCCGAAGCCCATTGGTTGGAGAGAAGTGTGGGGGTGGAGAGGGAGCTAACACTGAAGGTTTTTTGAGGCAAGGTTGTTTTCCCTCTTCTCCCAGAGAAGATGCCTATTTCTTGGCCAGGTCTTACTTTGCAATGAGACAGAAGTTTCAAGAGCTGGCAAAACAGCTTGTTTGGATAATGTGCCTACTTTGGGGGAAGCTTCTCTACATCCTGTGGTATTTTCTTCCCTTGTCTCTTTGTGTCTTACTCTATCTGAAAATCAGCTTGGTACAGTGAAATCCGGTGATGACAAGAAAAAATCAGGGAGAAAAACAAAACAAAACAAAACAAAACAAAACACCAAAACGGAGTTTCAGCATACCACCAGGAAGCAGTGGCCAATGAAAACAGGTTTCTATTCTTCCTTTGTTTTCTACTAAGAAAGTATTAAATCATAGTAGATGATAATTGCGTGATCTTCCCTGAACTGAGAGAAGAATACTTTCAACGACCCTGGAACCCAGTCCTGTGTGATTCAATGATTGCACAACAGACACAGAAAAGGTCTTCATGGGGGGCTGGGCGGTAGCACAGTGGGTTAAGCACATGTGGCGCAAAGTGCAAAAACCAGCATAAGGATCCTGGTTCGAGCCCCTGACTTCCCCACCTATGGAGAGGTAGCTTCATGAATGGTGAAGCAGGTCTACAGGTACCTCCACCTCTCTGTCTTCCCCTCCTCTCTTGATTTCTGTCTGTTCTATCCAACAACAACAACAGTAATGACAAAAATAATAGTAACAAGGGCAACAAAAGGGAAAAAGTGGCCTCTGGAAGCAGTGGATTTGTAGTGCAGGCTCTGAGCCTCAGCAATAACCCTGGAGGCAAAAAAGGTCTTTTTATTTTTCCTTTATTGGGAGATTAATAATTCACAGTCGACAGCAAATACAAGTTTGTACATGCATAACATTTCTCAGTTTTCCATATAACAATACAACTCCCACTAAGGCCTCTGCCATCTTTTCCAGGACCTGTACTCTCCCCCCACCCTCACCCGCCCTAGTATTTTTTACTTTGGTGCAATACGCCAACTCCAGTGCAGGTTCTACTTAGTGTTTTCTCTTCTGATCTTGTTTTTCAACCCCTGCCTGTGAGTGAGGTCATCCCATATTCATCCTTCTGTTTCTGACTTATTTTATTTAACATGATTTCTTGAAGCTCCATACAAGATGGACTGAAAATGGTGAAATCACCATTTTTATATTTATTCATTTATTCACTTTTTGTTGCCCTTGTTTCATTCTTGTAGTTATAGTTGTTGTTGTTATTGATGTCGTTGTTCTTGGATAGGACAGAGAGAAATGGAGAGAGGAGGGGAAGACAGAGATGGGGAGAGAAAGATAGACACCTGCTTCACGGCCTGTGAAGCCACTCCCCTGCAGGTGGGGAGTCGGGGGCTTGAACCCAAATCCTCATGCCAATCCTTGCAATTTGCATCATGTGCACTTAACCCGCTGCACTACCGCCCGACTCCCTTTTTTAAATTTTTTAAAAATAGAAATCACCATTTTAAATAGCTGAGTAGTATTCCATTGTGTATAAAGATCACAACTTCCTGAGCCACTCATCTGTTGTTGGACACCTGGGTTGTTTCCAGGTTTTGGCTATTATAAACTGTGCTGCTATGAACCTAGGTATACACAGATCTTTTTGGATGAGTGTGTTGGGTTCCTTAGGATATATCCCCAGACTTCATGTCATGGCTTCACAGACACATAAGCTCAAAACTGTGAGGGGATGATAAGATGTTGGCTTCAGAGGATAGTATGTGTGTGTTTTGCGTGTAATTCCATTTACTGTATCCTCGGGCAACAATTAGTAGGTTAGGTGACTTGCAGTCATTACCCTCTCCTAGTATACTGAAGGGTAATTTCCTTTCTATTGCTAGGTAGAAATGGAAGAAACATGTCATCTCAATTCCAAATAGAGGGACATCAAAGTGGGAAAGGAATACCAAGATTTTGATGATAGTTGCTTAGTCATCAACACATTATTGACCCTATATATTCAATGTGGAAAATGGAAAACCTTTATACAGCATGATCAATGGCCTTTCTATAACCAGGCATGGATGGTATTCTCATTTGTTCCAGAATTCTGGTGAGAGGTAGGAAGAAGAATCAGCTGGACACTATCCGCTCAGGCAAGTCAAATATTATCGTAAGAGAAGGAAAGTAGAGGAAGTTTATGCAGAGACACTTGTAGGTCCCCAAAGGATGAGTGGCCCTGAGCTGCCAAGGAGAGTTCTTTGTTATAGGGCAAAACACTTTAGGTCATTAAGATGTTCACTGGCAGTCTGGGCAACATCTCACTATATTCATTTTTTAAAAATTGTATTATCTTTATTTGTTTATTAGATAGAGACAGCCAGAAATTGAAAGGGGAGAGGGGGCAGGAGACAGAGAGGGAGAGAGACATAGAGATGTCTGTGACTCTGCTTCACTACTCGTAAAGCTTTCCCCTTGCAGGTGGGAGCCAGGGTCTCGAACCCATAACTGTGCACCACCACCTGGTCCCCTCCTTATTCATTTTTCTGATCCATTGCCACAATGTTCTGCATCACAGCGATTCTTGAAGGTAGCCATCTCCTGCACACACAGGCACATTTCAGTTGATCGGTCAGCCATCTGGTTGATTCTTATAGTTTGTAGCAACTCTTTATGGCAACCTGGGGTCCTTAACCCTGCCAGTCCTTAGCATTTGCATCATACCATTCATTTCTCCAAGATGGTCACTTGTGTCAGCATATTGCTTGCTTGTCTGCTGTGTGTCTAGCACTACTGTGACTCCTTTACATGCATTCTGTTAGGTAGTGCTTGAAAGTGTCTTGCCAGACAGGCATGATATTATAGATGAAGATATTTAAAAAATCACGATTCCAGGTATAGGTACTAGCAGTCTAGTTCGACCTGGTGGCCTTTGTCTTCTAGGGAACCCTGAGGACTTAGATTAAATTTTGCATTTTCATTCACAATCCCATGGATTCTGTGAGCACCTCCATGGAGTTATGCTTATTAGAACTACCCAGGATGAAAACCAGAGCTTGATAATACAATTACTGCAGTGACCACATAAAAATTACATGCCCTGTCATGCCATTCTATGTTTAACTCATTAATATTATTTTCCAAACACAGGGCCAGTATTCATTGGGATTTATGTAGAACTTAACTAAATGCAAAGCATGCATTTTATATGTATTACCTCTTAAGCAACCTAGTGATCAGATAAGCACTACAGTTGTTTCTAGTTTATAGATAAGCTAAGGGTGATGTAGTAATTCCCCGATATCCTATAGCTTCCCAGAAGGCAGACATGAAGTTTGAACTCAACATTATTACCCTAGCACCTGTACTGTGTTAGTGTGCTAATTGCTTTACACTTCAGGACAGTTAACTTGCCTGAAAAGTTTGGAAGCTGGATAGTCGTGGTCTCTGTGCTCATGCATTTTGTTTTGCTGATCCTGTCCTGTCCTGCACATGTGTACCATTTTTCTTCTCTTTAGCATTCAGTCTTCTTCATCATCTGGCATTGATTTGCTCAAACTTTCTCCTCTGTGTGCTTTGTGGTGTTTTAGTTTCTTTTTCTATGGAAACCACTTTTTGTGGTTAATTTAATAAGACATGTTTCATTACTTTGAAGCTTTCTTCTTCTGCTGCAATAATGAAATTATATAGCACTATCATAGATAAATTCAGTAAAAAAGTATATACATATATATATTTAAATTTATTTATTTATTTATTCCCTTTTGTTGCCCTTGTTGTTTTATTGTTGTAATTATTATTGTTGTTGTTGTTGTTGGATAGGACAGAGAGAAATGGAGAGAGGAGGAGAAGACAGAGAGGAGGAGAGAAAGGTAGACACCTGCGGACCTACTTCACCACTTGTGAAGTGACTCCTCTGCAGGTGGGGAGCCGGGGGCTCAAACCGGTCCTTGTGCTTTGCACCACGTGCGCTTAAGCCGCTGTACTACTACCCAACTCTCTATACATATATTTTTAAATGAGAGATGTTGACTTTGTAATTATCATTGCTCTTTGTCAAATACAGATAATCTGAAGATACTTTCCAATGTCTCTTCCTATGTGGCATGGTTTGAAGAGTGGGGGAAATACAATGCATTACAATTGTAAGAAGAAATAAAAAATAAAGTATTATTTTCAGTAAGTTCTGTGAACACTTAGACGGGGATCATCCCAGGAGGGCCAGACAGTAACTGAAGACTATTTTATAATCAGCTAAATGAATTGCTTGAAATTCTAAAGAGTAGAGGGTAACCTGGCAAAATTGGTCAGGAAAAGTATAATTCATCACCAGTGTGGAACATTCTACACAGAGCATCTGTTGTATGGTCATTAAACTCAGAGAGTACAGAAACCTAGAAGTGGTTGATAGTGGGATTAACATGTCGAGAGAGAGAAAGAGGAATTAGAAAATTTAAGAAGAATCCAGGAAGAGGATTACACAACAGGGTGAACACCAGTGGTTGGTAATCCCCTTGCAGGCTGTTTGTCATAATGATCCTTTGCAGTTTGTCTAATAAACTGATCATTCATAGAAATACAGACATTTCACTTGAGCTCATTGCTATGGGAAGAAAGACTTCAGTCACCACAGAACTCCTAGCACCTGTAGTAACCTGTGTCATTCTGAGAGTTAAGCTTTACTGTGTACAGGACACCTAGACCGTTTTTCATGTTATATATGTGTCTCTTACAAAAAGCTTCATTTATAGGCCATTTGGGTATCTGGAGAAAAGTTCCAGAATTCCTAACTGAAACTATAAATAAAACAAGTGTTTCAAGAGTTAAAAAAAAAAAAAAAAAAGGAAAATAAATGTAGGAAGAAGTAAATATTTGGACTTGTCACAGACATCCATGCAGTTCCCTTCTTAGCCCACAGTGACTATCCCTCTTACTTCTCCTCTTCCTCTTCCTCATGCTCCTTCTCCTCATTTACTTCTAATTATTATTTTTCTCCCTTTTTATTAGTGACTTAACAGTATTTTATAAAAGTAGAAGATTTCAGGAGTATATTTTCATACCCACATATAGTGTGTATAAATGACTACATCCTTCACCAAAGACCTGTCTCCTCTACCCCACCTCCCCAAACATCATAGTTCTCACAAAGTCCAAGGAATAGTTTGGCTCCCATTTTGTTTTGCAAATCCATTTGCTCTATTATTATTCCCATTATTATTATTTGCCACTAGGGTTATTGCTAGGGCTCAGTGGCAGCACTATGAATCCAACACTATTTTATTTGATAGGACAGAGAAAAATTGTGAGGGGAAGGTGAGATAGAAAGGTAGTGAGAATGAGAGATACCTGCAGACCTGCTTCATCATTCATGAAGTGCCCCCCCCCATGCAGGTGGGGAGTGGGGGCTTGAACCTGGGTCCTTGAGCATGGTAATACATCCACTGAACTAGATGTGCTACCGTCTGCCCCCCCCCAAGTCCATTTGATTTAATAATCTACATGTGAGTGAAGCCATTTTGGTAGTTGCCCTCCATCTCTTGACTTATTTGATGTAGTATAATCATCTCTAGTTCTTGTCACTTTCTTCCAAATGATACAATCTCATCATTTTGGGTTGCAAAGTAATGCTCTGTTGAACACATCTCACTTAGTGAGCAGGCTTCTGTCCCTTGTCCTTCTCCTTCCCCTCCCTGATGCCTATTCAAGTGAAAATAGTAGACTCAGCCTAGCTCACAAACATGTCTTTGCCTTCATAGGTTAGTAGTAAATGTGGTCCAATTTATCCCTTCTCAAATCTCTTGACACTAAGAGGGTGTAGAGAGTTGACCGTTTTCCCATACACACAGGAGATATACAATAGGAGTCCTCTGAGAGGAAAATGAAGCACATGCTAATGACTGACATAGATAAGAAACCATTTCTTGGTTCCCTTCAGTGTTCTAGTCATTGCTTTTTGAAATGCATTCCCTCAGACCAGCTGTAACTCTGCTCCTGACATTAAAAGGGTTCTCTGTCATTGTGCTTAGTATTTAACTTCCTATAATCACTATGAAATGTGGTCAAATACCTTTAGTATGAATTTTATCATTTTAGCCTTTATTTATTTATTTACTTACTTATTTTGCAGGGCTACAACCTCACCCATGTGCAATTTCATGACTTCTTGCTCTTTCCTTTTTATATTTAGAGACAGAGGGACAGAGAGAGTGAAAGGGAAAGGCGTCACATACCAGAGTTCTTTTCTGCCTATAGGAGAAGTGGAATCCATTCACTTAACATAGACTCTTAGAGTTTGCAGGCATCTAGTTTATATGGTAACCTTCTCAGAAGTTACTTTTCTCAAGCTGTTTGATCCCAAAATAACAGGCTTTTTGATGGTTTGAGCCTGGCCATTTTGGAGTCTGAGTCAGAAGTTAAGACGTCTCAACTTATTTGATGATTGCCAAACTAGAACATCAAAGAATTACACTCAGTGCAAACATGAATGCTATGGATTCTAATGGGGTGCTCGAGTTGGCAAATATCTTTGTGCAAATCATCTGTGCTCCATAACATGGGCTAGCTACATCTCGAGGAAATCATGCCCTCTAGGTTTTCAGGCTGATTTGATACAGGCCTAGTTGAACGCTGACATTTTCATTAAGTGTTTGTGGTGTAGCTATTAATACCGAAAAAGTGGGCTGTGATATATAAGAGAGAGTAGAGCAAGACAAACCTCTATTTATAGTTAAGTATTATGTAATTATTAACCATTTTTGTTGAAGCCCCTTTCTTTTATAATGTATGTGAGCTTTAAAAAATTGAGTTGTAAGTGATATATAACATTATATCACTCCCCTCCCCTCCTTTTCCCTTCCCTTCCTCTTCCCTTCCCCTCCCCTTCCCTTCCCCACCCCTCCCCTCCCCTTCCCTTCCCTTCCCTTCCCCAGAATCCTTTGCTTTGATGCCATACATCATGCTCAGTCAGTGTTTCATTTTGGGATCTACCTCTCTGGTCTATTTATTAAGCCCTGCTTATAGGTGAGATCAGTCCTTATTCATCCTTCTCCTTTTGACTTATCTCACTTAACATGATGTCTTCAAGTTTCATTCAAGATGATGCAAAGGAGATAACTTTATCATATTTAACATCGAAGTAGTTTTTCATTGTATCAATACACCACCTTTTCTATTTACTTACTTATTTATTTATTCATTTATTTATTTACTAGAAAACTACTCAGCTCTGGTTTATATTGGTGCTGGGGATTGAAATGGAACTTGGAGCTCTTTCTCTCTTCCTCTTTATCTTCCCTTCCTCTCTTAATTTCTCTCCATTCTATCCAATAACATAGAAAATAAATTGGCCATCACTAGGAGAAGACTTGTAGTGCCAGCATTGAGCCCCAGTGATAACCCTGGTGTTAGTGAAAAATTAAAACAACAATAAAGGTCTTTGTAGGGGAGTTGGGCTGTAGTGCAGTGGGTTAAGTGCATGTGGCACAAAGCGCAAGGACTGGCCTAGGGGATCCCAGTTCAAGCCTCCAGCTCCCCACCTGCAGGGGGTTTGCTTCACAGGTAGTGAAGCAGGTCTGCAGGTGTCTATCTTTCTCTCCTCCTCTCTGTCTTTCCCTCCTCTCCCCATTTCTCTCTGTCCTATGGAACAATGATGACTACGACAATAAAAACAACAAAGGCAACAAAAAGGAAATAAATAAAAAAAAAGTCTTTGTAATGAATACAATTTTTGTCAGCCATTCTTCCAAGAAGACAGGGTGAAAATTTCAAAAATAAAAATCAGTTCTTCATGATTATTTAAAGTAAAATGTGTACTTTGACCAGAAAGGTGCTTGAAATAATGCACATTATTTCCAGGGGCTGCAGAAGTAGCATAATGGTTATGCAAAAAGGTTTTCATATCTGACCCACCAAAGGTACCAGGGTCAATACCCAGCATCATCATAAGCTAGAGTTGAGCATTGTTCTCATAAGAAATAAATAAGTAAACAATATTTTCCACTACTATATAATTCTCTGTTGGAGTATTGTGCAGATACCCTTAGGGCATCGCCAATTCCCATGAGAGCTGAAACCCAAGCTTCCCAGAGTGACTTGGTTCCTCCTCCCACTTCCCATTCCCCCTAGAGCTGTAACTCTATCCCAAGTGCCTTGTTTCCTAGCCTATCCTGTCCCGACTTGCCACTTCAGGCTTTTATCCTATAAAGCTCGATGCTGTTCTGGGTTAGCCTTCTTTGCCCTTTTCACCTCGGCAACCTGATGCAGAGAAGGGTTGCTATAGCAGGAGGAGGCCATTTTGCTAGCTCCACGTGGCCCGAACCACTGTATGCTCACCTAACTCTGAGGTGCCCACGTGAATAAATATTTGTGTTCCCTCTCCATTCAGGTCTCTTCTCTCTCCCCCATGGTGCAGCCTGACAATTCTCAATCTCTGAAAACAAAATAAATCAATTAGGAAGGCAAGATGGCTCACCTGAGAGTTCTGCCATGTGTACAACCCAGTTTTGAGCCCCTCAGACCCTCAGATTCTATATGGTAGTACCAGCACACAGAAGTGCTATTGTGTTTCTCCCCGTCCATCTCTCTCTCTCTTTTTATCTTAAAAAAAAAAAAAGCCAGTCTGAAGCAGCGAAACCCTGATGATAATTAAAAACAAAAAATTTAAGGGGCTGAGTGGTGGCGCACCTGTTTGAACACATGTTACGATGCACAAGGATAACCCTGGTGTTAGTGAAAAATTAAAACAACAAGAAAAGTCTTTGTAATGAATACAGTTTTTGTCAGTCATTCCTCCAGAAGGCTGGGTGAAAATTTCAAAAATAAAAATCAGTTCTTCATGATTATTCAAAGTAAAATGTTTATTTTGATCAGAAAGTAAAACAATTTAAATGTATTGATCTCCTGGGATCCGGTGGTAGTGCACTGGGTTAAGTGCATTTAGTGCGAAGTGCAAGTATTACCTTAAGGATTCCAAGCTGTAAGGATCCCAGTTCGAGCCCCTCCGGTAGGTCGCTTCACATGTGGTGTAACAGGTCTGCAGCTGTCTATCTTTTTCTCCCCCCTCCTGTCTTCCCCTCCTCTCTCAATTTCTCTCTGTCCAATCCAACAACAGCAATAATAACAATGGAAAAAGATGGGCCATTTCCCAGTTTTCCTCATAACAATTCAACCCCCTCTAAGTCCTCCTCTGCCATCATGTTCCAGGACCAGAACCGTCCCCCACACCCAACCAATGATGTTTCCAAAGCAAACATCTTAAGAGTATTCCGCTCATGTTTTCTTTTATGCATTTGATAGTTTCTGGTTTACTATCCATGTAATTGATCCATTTCAATTTGACTTTTGTGCAAGGGGATAGGTGGTGGTACTGTTTCTTTCTTTTGAATGTTTCAATCCAATTTTCCCAGCGCCGTTTGTTGATGAGACTCTCCATTATCCATTTCATATTTTGGAATCTCTTATCAAAAATTAGCATCCATAGGTGTGGAAGCTTTTTCATTTAAAATTTAAAATTAATTTAATTAATTTATTTTGAATAGAGAAGTTGAGAGGGAAGGGGAACTAGAGAGGGAGAAGCTTGTCATGCTTCCCCTCTGCAAGTGCTCAACTGACCAACCCCTAATTCAAATATCTTTTTTTCCTAATTTTTTATTCATTTATTTATTATTGAATAGAGACAGAGAGACATTGAGAGGGGGGAGATAGAGAAGGAAAGGGACAGAGAGACACCTGCAGCACTACTTCATTACTCGCTAATCATTCCCCCCTGTAGGTGGGGACCAGGGGCTTGAACCTAGGTCCTTGTGCACTGTAATGTGTGCACTTAACCAGCTGTGCCACTGCCTGGCCCCTTAATTCAAATTTCTAATTGTGGTAAAACATGTATCATAAAAATTTCCAGCTAAACTATTTTTAAGTAAAAATAGTCATGTCATGTACACCATTGTGCAACCGACTCCTAGAACTCTTTTCATCTCACAAGAAACTCTAAACCAATCACTAAGCAACTCCCCACTCTTATCCTCCATCTTTGCACCCTCATAGGACCGGAATCTGTGTCCATGAAATTGACTGCTCTAGGTCTTGCATTAGATTCAGTGGGAGGGTTTTTCTTTTCCTTTTTTTTCAGCATTATGCAATGGGTTTTATTAAAGCTGATGAATATTTCTTGATAAATGCCATTTTAGAAGTAGACAAAGCTTCCTGATGTATTATATTTGAAGATGTTGTGTTTGCTCATGCACTTGGTATCTATTCCTCTGTCAGTTTTATTATTATTATGTAATTTTTAAAAATTATCTTTATTTACTTATGGGTAGATGGCCAGAAATTGAGAGGAAGGAGATAGATAGATAGATAGATGGTCTTGCTTCGTCATTTGTGAAGCATCCCCCCTGCAGGTGGGAACTGGGGGCCTACATGGAGGACCCTGCATGTTGTAACATGTGTGCTCAACTGGGTGCATCACCACTCAACCCCTCAGGTGGGGAGCCCAGGGCTTGGACCTGGATCCTTGCACCAGTCCTTGCTTACTACCCTGTGCACTTAACTAGGTGTGCCACTGCCCAGCCTTCCTCTGTCAGTTTTATTAAATGACAAATATTTGCTTTAGGCAATTTTTGAATCCTTTTTACTGTTACTGCACACTCTTATTTTTCATTCTGGAATTTGGTGGGTACTTAGAAATTAAATATTATTTAAGATCTGTACCTCTTAAATGGAAAAAGGGATAAATGAATTTGTAAGTACTTAGTAAAATCATCCCAGATGATCATGAATTTTATCTGATACTTTTCTAAGGGAACATTAGATAGTTTCTTAGTCAGTTTTAAAGAAATTAAAACATATATATGTATATATATATGTATTTGCACACACAGATATATATGTAGGATAGAAAGACATGTTGACAGAAGAAATACCTACTTTCAAATAGAATATTTCAATATAAAGTGAGGTTTCTAATAACTTACCAGGGATGCCAAGAATTACTGAAGACTTTAAAATTGGACTGGAACTGCATGGGCATCAGTAGGTTCCCAAAGTCTTCATTAGAAAGAATATTTGAACAAACCTGAATCATATTTGTAAGAATTTTCCTTTACATATTCTAGATTATGTTTTTACTGCATATCGGTGAATATTGCTTGAACACTGGCTAAATATGAGCAAAGCCTACTAATCAGCCCCCTTTCCTTCAAATAATTTTTCAGTTCTACCACAATATACTTGTTCATTTTAGAAAAGATTATTTACTTATACTAGTAGTTTGATAGTGCTTTCCAAAATTATAACATTTCATATCATGCATGGTGTGTGTAGGTTACCTCACTCTCCACCCAAGTCCTGTGTCTCAGCTCCTGCTAACTACCACAGTTCTTATAAAATCTGAGAGACAGTTTGGTTAAATATTTTCCAGGTTCACCTGGTTGAGTTGTCTATATTAGAAATATTTGTTTGTTGATTTAATGAGAAAGAGATGGAGTGAGACCAGATCGTCCGTCTGGCATATTTGCTGCTAGGAACTGAAGTCGAGAAAGGAGACTTGCAAGTCTAGTGCTATATACACTGAGTCACTTTCCCATGCACTAGAGCTTAGTGATCTCCTTCTTTTTTAAAAAATTAAAAAAAACATTATTAGTGATTTAATAGTGATTGACAATATTGTGTTATAAGAGGGGTACAATTCCCACCACCAGAGTTCCATATCCCCTCCCCTTCATTGGAAGCTTCCCTATTCTTTATCTCTCTGGGAGTATGGGTCAAAGATCTTTATGGGGAGCAGAAGGCGGGAGGTCTGGCTTCTGTAATTGCTCCCCTGCTGTACATGGACATTGACAGGTCAGTCCATACTCATAGCCTGTTTCTATCTTTTCCTATCTTAAAAAAAAATATTTACGTAAATGTTTGGAAAGAGGAAGAAAGGGAGAGGGAAGGGGAAGGGAAGAAACAGAGGGAGAGGGGAGGGAGTGGGGGAGAGAGAGAGAGAGAAAGAGAGAGAGAGAATATGAGCCAGAACAGACAGACCTCTGATACATATTATGCCAAAATGCTGGGGATTCAACTCATGCATTCAAGTCTGACTCCCTACCTCCTGTTGCACCTCCTGGGTTACGCCTTCCTCAAAGGGAAATAAAGTAGCTATCTGTTGTGATTTTTGAGTCAAGAGTTGTGATGAAATTTAATGTGAAACAACTGAGCCAAGCAGGAGGAAGAAGAAATTGCTTTCCTCCTGAAACAAAGTTTTCATCAGGGGCATTTAATCACTGGACAAGAAGACACTTGGTACCATATCCATCACTTAATCCCAAACTCTTGCACTCTTTTGAAGAGATAACCAAACCTGCATGGTTTCTCTTACCCAAGGTTTGTCAGTTCACCTTTAGAAAACTACTAGAAAAAGATTCCTTTGTAGCTTTTATTTATTTACTTTGATCCCATCCTTTGGATACTTGGAGAAATATCCACTATCTCTTCCACAAGATCCATCTTCAACTATATAGAGATGGTTTTGTTTTCATCACCTGAAATCTTTCTGGATAGCCCAGGGCAGAACTCAAGAGGCAGAACAAGTGCAAAAGAAGAAAACAAAGGGAAGTGGCAGAGTTCACCTGTTCACCTCTGCCATAAATGGGAACAAGATTTGTGAATCTGCTGACCAGGTGTCACTGGTCCGCCCCCACTTCCACTGGGCAGCCCTCATTTCAGCTGTGCAGGTGTGTTCTGACTTCTTCAGAAAACCCTGCCTGTGCTTTGTGCTTTTAAAATAATTACTATTGACACTTGCGGATAATACAATATGTATGTCCTTTGTAGTCTCTGGAAGTTGCTGTGCCACAGCCAAGAAAAAAACCAGGGCACTGACAATTATTATTCTTGTCCAGATAGTAGAGACTAAGTGGGAAGGGCATTACTTTACATTAATATTTTAATTTTATTGGAGTATTACTTTTTTATATGCAAAAGATAAGTTTGTATGTTAAAAGAGTTGTTATAAAATCTTATGAAAATTCACAGACATGTCTGCAGGTGTATGTAAGTCCAAGAGCTCAGGAGGAAAGAAACATTTGCTTCGGCTGTGTTCTCTTTGTTGGTGTCCTCACTGGTCTGGGCTCCAACAGAAAATTGATTTCCTGCCAGGAATCATCCTCTGTGATTCATCCTCTGGGGTTATGGGAGGTAACCCCAGCATCCAGTTCCCCAGGCTACTGCTGATGATTCTCAAATATTGACAAAAGGTTACTTGAAGAATTTTAGTAGGTGAATTCTTTGGTGGAACTATTTTGTGCGCTGCAGGACATTTAAAATCCATGATCTCCGTTTACATTTTCTCATCACTGTGACAGCAAATATTTAGGTGCAACTTTGGATTGGGGTTGGTGTATTGTACCAAAGTAAAAGAATTTGGGGTGCAGGGAGTGTTCAGGTCCTGCAACATGGTGGCAGAGGAGGACTGAGGGGGGCTAGATTATTATGTGGAAAACTGAGAAATGTTACACATGTACAAACTCTGTATTATTGATTATAAACCATTAATCCCCAATACATAAAAAATGAAAAAGGAAAAAAAGACAGTAAGAGAAAACATGAAGTGAAACTTTTATTGGGTGTGAAGTATTGCACCAAAGCAAAGGATTCTGGGTAAGGTGGGTAAGGGTTGGGATGGAGGGACATTGGTGTCCTGGTGGGGGAGTGTATGTCTCCCAGACAACTAGACATCTATCATAAGCAGATGAGAGGTTGTGGTCACATGTGAATGACTGTAATATAAACCATTATTCCCCTCGAAATAACACACACACACACATTATTTACCCCCTAAGTATTTCTCCACACTTCTCAGTGGGCAGGGTTTGGAGGAGGGAGTGTAAGAGGATATTCACAGAGAGGAGTCAAAGTTATCCCAGGAAGAAGCATCAATTTAGGGGAATCACAGAAGCTCCTTTCCTTTATTCAGTGATTGGCGCAGACACAGGGATCTCAGTTCTGGCCAGTGCCATGAAAAGGGGGGCTTCTGGGAAAAGTTTAAACCATTAATAGCATGAAAAGACACTGTTTCTTTTCTCTGCCTGGCCATTGAAATAATAAGATGATGTCTATTTGATTGGTGGGTGAAGCGAATTTGGTCAAAACAGCCAAGCGAGGAGGAAGGGAACCCGATCCTTGATGGGGACAATGAACAGCTAAATCCATCAGCCTAGGAGCTATTTTGAGATTGAGGTTTTACCATGAGAGCTAATAAATTCTTATTGATTGGGTCAACTGAGCTCAAGTTTTTGGTTACTTTACTTAAATATTTATAAAAGTGATATCCTGGATTGTTTTTTTTTTCTTGTCCTCTACAATTTTTTCCCTTACCAGGGTTATCACTGAAGCTTAATGCTTGCAGGCCTCCATTGGTTCCCAAAGCCATGTCATTCTTCTAGAAGGTGAGAGACAGAGAAGGACAGACACCCGCAGCACTGCTCCACTCCACTGCTTGTGAAGCTTCTACCACTGCAGGTGTGGGTCGGGGGTTTGAGTCAGGATCCTTAAGCATGGTAACACGTGCACTCTACTGGATGACCCACCACTCTCCTTTATTATTATTATTTTTTAAGGATTAACTTACTAAGAAAGGAGGTAAGAAACAGAGATCTAACACTCCTCTCACCAGATGCAAGGCCTGTGATCAGTCTCAGGCCTCAGGGTTGCAACACATGCGTTTTATCAGCTGAACCACTTCCCCAGTATCCTAGAGATCCCTTTATTGATACAACTTTAGTGTTAACATTTATAACGGAAGCAAATATCAATGCTGTTTGAAAAACAAGTTTTCTGGGGCTGGGTGGTGGTGTACCTGGTTGAATGCACATATTGCAGTGTGCAAAGATCTGGGTTCGAGGCCCCAGTCCTCACCCGCAGGAGGAAAGCTTTGCAAGTGGTGAAGCAGTGCTGCAGGTGTCTCTCTCTATCTCTCTCCCTCTCTATCACTCCCCCTTTCCTCGAGATTTCTGGCTGTCTCTATCAAATTAATAAAAATAATAAAACATTTTTTTAAAAAAGACAAGTTTTCTGCATGACACATTTGCTAGGTTAAATAGGTCATAATTAAATAAGGGTTGTGTCTTCATTGCAGCAAGTGGTTCTAAAACCAGAACTAATTTTATAAGTAGTAAGGTATTTTCTTCTAAAAAGTTATAATGGTATCAGAATAATATGCTAGTGATATCATAGCATGTCATAATATTCAGCCTGGTGGCCTTTTATCCTTATCTTTGAGTTCTTTTTTGAATTGTGACACTAATTTCTGAGGTTTCTTTTTCCATCTGATGTTTCCCAATTTGATCATGATTTTCACTGAAATTAAACACATGCTTGGACACTGAGAGCAGTGCCTCCTGAATGCATCTATTAGCGATGGTCTTAATTCGTATTTCAACTAGGCTCACATATTTTCACAGATCTGTAGCATCTTAATGCTTGGGTAGACATCAAAGCTAATCTAACATGCTTGAGTTCTTTTGGAATCCATAACTGGAAGGGAGAGATTGGACTGATAGAGAACATTTTCAAATTGGCATACATTCTTTTAGAGATAGCATGTGACAGCAAAATAAAAAGCATAGATATTGGGATCAGAGCCCATTAGCTCTTCTGGTACTGGCTTTGAAATTCCTTAAGTACATGATATTAGACAAGCTATTCACTTCTTTGTAATGTAGGTTTAAAAAGATCTGTTCTTCTTGTCTCCACAGGGGTGGGGGAGGGAAGGTTGAGAAGGGTATTGTAAGAATTAAGTGGACAGGACTGGTATCCAGAGAGCTTAACAACTACCACAATGGTAGTGGTGAATTTATTTTGAATGATAAATTTACACATTAAAGTCAAGAAAAAAGAAGCTGGAACACACTTCTCCCTCCTTATCCTTATCCTTCATTCATCTTTCATTCATCTTTGCTCATGGTGGAAGATAGAGCTTCTAGCTTCTAGCTGTGGGTCTGATGTCATTTACATGAATGAGAAGAGCTGGTTCAGGACTGTAGAGTCTCAGAAGCCAACACTCTGGCAAATTTTATTTTATTTTATTTATTTTATTTTCGTAAGAAATTCAAACACATGAATAACACCTAGTACTACAGTTCCACACCCAGTAATTTAACAAGTAATCTAGAGAAAAGTTTACAGCCCTGGGACTCTTTGTGTAATGTTGCCAAAGTGCACGGAAGAATTTCAATCATATTGGATGCAAGGAGTGTAGCAGACAAAACAAAACCATAACATTCATCCAACCAAACAATGGTAACAAAAACTCAGCTTTCACTTCTCTAGGATGCCAATTGTAACCAGTTGTCTAGAATCCACAATGAATGAACTTCAACTCAACCGGAAGAGATATCTTACTACTTTTGTTTAAGAGACATTTTTGTTTTCACTTTTAAAAAGTGAGCATTAAAAAAATGCTCTCCAGGGTTGGAGTCATTTCATCAGATACACTGGAAGAAGGTAAATGTGATTCACTAACGTTTGTTTCACCACTCACAGTCATGTCCCCTCATACCTATGATGCGCTACAGTATGCTCTAGCGTGGCTTCGTCACATTCAAGTAGAGCAGATATGCCTTATCCTTTCTTTCATTATTCAGGACAAGGAGGGGAGTGCTAAGGAGAGGTTGGGGACCTAAATCCCTTTGGTGGAAAAAGATGAGACTTTGATGCAAGTTGAATTATGCTAACACCTATCTCGGGGTAATATGGAGATGCACCCTCATGCCAATAACAGCCTTATAAATGACCATTTCCTCAATAAATTCAAATTGAAAAAAAAAGTGATTCTGATAAACAACACCATTATAAAAATGGGGAGAAGATACAGGCGTAATCTTTTCAGGAGGCTAAAAGGTTTACGAAAAAAAAAAACAAAAAAAAAAACAACCTCTCAAAGTCATGGATTATCAGAGAAATGCAAATAAAGACAACAATGAATGATCACTTTACGTCTGTGAGAATGTCAAACATTAGAAAGGGCAGGAAAGGGGCCGGGCAGTTGTGTACTAGGTTGAGTGTACACTTTATAATGTGCAAGGATCCTGATTTAAGTCCACAGTCCTCACCTGCAGGGGACAAACTTCACAAGCAGTAAAGCAGTGATACAGGTGTCTCTTTTCCTCTATCTCTTTCTGCATTCCCCTTCCCTCTCAATTTCTGTCTCTAGCCAGTAAATGACTAATAAATGAAGTATTTAAAAAAGAAAAGCATTAAAAAAAAAAAAGGGAAAGGTTAGCAAAGACAAGTGCTGACTAGGATATAGGGAAAAAGGAACTATTCTCTACTGTTGGTGGGAATGTAAACCAGACCGACCCATATGGAAAACAGTCTACAGATTCCTCAGGACACTACATATGGACCTGCCCTGTGATCTGGCAGGTCCTCTCCTTAGGGACACTTCTTTATCCAAAGAAACCAAAACAACTATTTGAAGAGATATATGTACAACTATGTTCATAACAGCACAATTTGTTTCTTTCTTTATTTTTTATTTATACAAAGGAAGCACTGACAAAGCGATAGGATAAGAAAGGTACAATTCCATACAATTCCCACCACCAGAACTCTGTATCCCATCCCCTCCCCTGATAGCTTTCCTGTTCTTTAACCCTCTGGGAGTATGGACCCCAAGGTCATTGTGGGATGCAGAAAGTGGAAGATCTGGTTTCTATAATTGCTTCCCTGTTGAACATGGACATTGGTACGTTGATCCATACTCCCAGCCTGCCTCTCTTTTCCCCTAGTGAGGCAGGGCTCTGGGGAAGCAGAGCTCTGGGACACATTGGTGGGGTTGCCTGTCCAGGGAAGTCTGGTTGGCATCATGCTAGCATCTGGAACCTGGTAACTGAAAATAGAGTTAAAATGCAAAGCCAAACAAATTGTTGACCACTCATGAACCTAAAAGCTGGAATAGTGCAGATGAAGAGTGTGTGTAGGGGGGTGTCTCCATTTTGTAGATAGCTAGTAGGCATATTTTAGTTATATTCCAAAGGGCCTATGGCTATATTGGTTATTTTTGTCTTTTTCTTTTTTCCCCTGAGCCTGAAATCTGATATACAGGTGGATCCAAATTATTGTCTGGGGAGATGATGTCATGGCTGGAAAATGGGGCAGAAAGCTGGATCAAGGAAGAGAGTAGCTCCCTAATATGGGAAAGGCGCATAAAAATTATGTTGAGTGAACACATTACCATGCACAAGGCTCAAGCCCCCTGTTCCCACTGGCTAGGGGAAAGTTTCACAAAAAGTAAAGCAGTGCTGCAGGTGTTGCTATGTCTCCTTATCTCTATTCCACCTCCCTCTCAGTTTCTCTATTCTATCAAGTAAAGTTAAAACTATTAACACAAGAAATTGCATAAAACTATTTTTCTAATTCTCCAGTTGTATACTGAAATAAAGTTGCCATAGATTGAATGTTTATGTCTCTCCAAAAAAAAAAAATTATGTTGAACAGCACAATTTGTAATAGCTCAAACCTGAAAGCAAGCCAGATGCTCAAGGACAGTTGAGTGGGAATAATTTTCTGTTAAAAATGATAAAAATTATCTCTTTTACACCATTTTGGGTGGAGTTTGAAGAAATCATGTTAAGGGAGATAAGTCAACGGAAGAAGGACAATACCAGATGATCTAATTTAAAGGTGCAACTTAAGAGGAAAAAGGGGATGGGTGGTGGCGCACCTGATTGAGTGCGCTTGTTATCATGAACAAAGACCTGGGTTCAAGCCCCTAGTCCCTAACTAATTTCACAAGTGATGAAGTAGTGCTATAGGTGTCTCTTGTTCTCTCTACCTCCCTTTTTCTCTCAATTTATCTCTGTCCTATCAAGTTCAGAAACTTAAAAAAAAAAAACCAAGGAAAGAAATGGAAAACACAAGGTGAAACTTGGACTGGCTGTGGTATATTACACTGAGGCAAAGGACTCTGGAAGGAAAGGGCAGTAGACTCCTGGCACATGTTAGTGGAACTTGACATCAGCTAGAGCTGGGCATGGTGTGCATACGCTTATCACGAGAGGAGATCTTGTACCCACCTGTCAAAAACTGTACGGCAAATGATTATCCCCACTATAAAATGATTTGGAAGAGAAAAAAAAGAGGGGGTGGTTTTTAGATTTTACTATCTTCTTCTGATAGTTTAGAAATTGACAGTGGGGGGGGGGAAGGGGCTGACCATCCTCTCCTGTTATACCATCATTTTGGGCCTGTGTTTCAGTGGCTTTTTTTTTTTAATTTGTTTATTTATTTTTAAATATTTTATTTATTTATTGAATAGAGATAGAGAAATTGAGACGAAGAAAGGAGATAGACACACAGAGAGAGATAACTACAGAACTACTTCACCGCTCATGAGGTTTTCCCCCTACAGGTAGGGATCAGGGGCTTGAACCTAGAGCCTTGAGCAATGTGATACATGTGCTCAACCAGGTTCTCCATCACCTGCCCCCTGCTTCAGTAGCTCTTTCTGCTCTCTAGTACCGTGGGATTGATTAGACCTGTAAAATCTGATTCCTGTGGGAAGGCTTACTTCTTATGGAATTAAATTGATAACTTACTTGGTGGCTTTTGTATAGGGTGACAGTGCTGGCAAACTCTGAGGTGTTACAGCTTCTTTCTTGGAAATGCAAAATGAAATCCTAAGTCCTTCATTAAATCTTAGTCTGTCAAGTTGCTGACCTGGTCCTAGAATGACTGAGGTGAATGTGAGACCTTGAGAGTGCTCAGTACAGGAAGAATACTGCCTGCCTTGTAGACCTGGCTACAAAAGGCAGTCACTTAGCAGACTGGGGAAGACGTTGCTCTCTCCCACCGGAAGCTGTTTCCCACTCTGTCCTCGTGGCTCATCTGCTTCTGTTGATTTGTCTCTGACACAGTCTCTTCTTTCCACGGCAGAGTCTGTCTCATGCACAAGTTTCAAGGTCAAGCTCTGTGACTGCGTCCCGAGGCTGCCTGCACCCTATATTTCAGCTCAGCCTGTCCCAGCATCTCACTCTCTCTTTGCTGAAAAATTTAAACTCCACATCCTTGCGGAGTTTACTTACAAGCCTACGCGTGTTGATCCCTATCTTCTTCTCAGTTTTACTTAAGGCCAGACTTGCTGAAGACCCTCACTTTTGCTGATGTCCCGTTACCTTCCTGGTGCCTAGGTAGTTCCAAATACATTTCAAGCTGTCCAGATCAAACTGTGTCTGTGTTTATCTGAACTGAGGCTAATTTTTTCGAGTGATCCTCTTAGTGTCTTGAGGCCACATACTTAGGATAGGGAGGGTGGGACTAGACAGACACTAAAGTGAGACATTTTTTGCTGTTGTTTATTATTAAATATTTTTATTCATTTGTTATTGGATAGAGACAGAGAGAAACTGAGAGTGGAGGTGGAGGTAGAGAGGGAGAAAGACAGAGAGGAACCTGCAGCCCTGTTTTATCACTCACAAAGCTTTCCCCCTGCAGATAGGTACCTGGGGCTTGAACCTGTGTCCTTGTGCATTGTACTGTGTGTGCTTAACCAGGTACACCACTGCCTGGCCCTGCTGCTGTTTATTTAATATGTTAACACATTACTTCTGAGTTGAAGACTATCCAAATGAACTATGTAAATTAGGATTGTTATTACTTTTTAAAATTTCTTTATTGGGGATTAATGGCTTACAGTTGACAATAAATACAATAGTTTGTCCATGCATAACATCTCCCAGTTTTCCACATAACAATTCAACCCCCACTAGGTCCTCCTCTGCCATCATGTTCCAGGAGCTGAGAGTTTTACTTTGGTGCAATATATGAAACCCAGTCCAAGTTCTGCTTTGTGTTTTCCCTTTTTAAAACATTTCTTTATTGAGGAATTAATGGTTTACCATCAACAGTGAAATACAATAGTCTGTACATGCATAACATTTCCCAGTTTTCCACATAACAATTCAACCCCCACTAGGTCCTCCTCTGCCCATCTTCCAGGAGTGATTTCCCTTCTGTTCCTGTTTTTCAACTTTTGTCTATGAGTGAGAGCATCTCATATTCATCCTTCTCTTTCTGACTTATCTCACTTAACATGATTCCTGCATGCACCATCCAACATGAGGTGAAGAAAGTGAGTTCACCATTTTTAATAGCTGAGTAGTATTCCATTGGGTATATAGACCACAACCTGGGTCTGTTAGCAACCTGGGTTGCTTCCAGGTTTTGGCTATTATAAATTGTGTTGCTATGAACATAGGTATACACAAATCCTTTTGGATGGGTATGTTTGATGCCTCAGGCTATGTCCCCAGGAGACGAATTGCAATATCATAGGGTAGGTCATCCACTTTTAGCCTTCTGAGAGTTTTCCAGACTGCTCTGCACAACAGGGGTTGGACTAAGTTACATTCATTTCCACCAGTAGTGAAGGAGGGTAATTAGGATTATTTCTAAATGAAGGCAAATATATGGGTTGATTTGGAGTAAAGAAGAATGTAGTTTCAGAAATGGAATTGGAGGAAGGTATTCCAGTAACCCAGGCCAGGGAGGTGGTGGGGACAGAGGACAGAGTACAAACATAATATTATTTTAGTAATGAGGATGACTAAGTGACAGAGTCGGTGGGGTGAAAAATCCTTCAGGAGCGTAAGACTTAGGAGTGCTCCCCATTTTCTTCTCCCTGCCCTGTGCCATTTGAGAGAGATGGCTTCTTACTCAGGGAGCCTCAGGGAAGCATTGACTAGGTGACAGTGGGTGATTGTAAGGGATCAGGGATCCTAAGGGAAGATTCTTAGCATGCTTTGAGTCAGTCTGATGAGTGACATTGGGATGCGAGTCTGCGTTTCCTCTCCTCAGACAGTTGAGAGATGTCCCTCCTGGCCTGAAATGTGATCCATCCCCAAGGTAACTCTTCGACATCTGGTGCTAAGATTGTGCTCTTGACAAATGACTAGCATCTCAAGTAAAGGAAAATATGACATCAGGGGGTTCCACTTATTTCTCAAAACCAAATGGCACCGGAGTCACTTGATGTGTCATTGTTTTAAAAAAGAAAAAAAAAATGTCCTGTAGACTCCAAGGAGCAAAGAGAATTTCACAACTTTTTCACATGTCCATGCTTGCATTTAAAAAGCATTCCCAGACAGACTCAGCTCCTTCCCTCCCATAGAGGAAGAGAAGTGACTTTTTATCCAATGACTATTTGGCCATCATGCTAATGATGTCCACCTGTTTTTGAAAAGCACAGCTGTTTTCTTTCATTCCAGGAGAGCCGGGCATCGAGTGTCTCACCCACTGTCAGCACTTGGCTGCTGGGACATGACTAGAATCCACATTGACATAAATTCCCAGCTGTCTCCTAATGAAAGCCAGCCTTCTAACCCTAAGTGATGTATGGTGTCCTGGCCCAGCAGAAAGATGATCTCTTTGTAGTGGGGACATTCCCATTTCTGTCCCCTGAGCCATTTGTAACCTGTCACTGAGATATTTTAGTTAATAAAATGATTTACTAAACTCTTTGTTAAAAGGAAAACATCTGAAAGAAAGATTGTTGTGTATGTGTGTTATTTAAAAGAAAATACTGGGGGCCAGGTGGTGTTGTATTTGATAGAACACATATGTCATCATGTGCAAGGACCCAGGTTCAAGCCCTCTATCCCCACCTGCAGGGGAAAAGCTTCATCAGTGGTGAAGCAGTGCTACAGGTCTCTCTCTCTCTCTCTCTCTCTCTCTTCCCCTTTATTTATTTATTTATAATTTTTTTTATTGGGGGATTAATGTTTTACAGTTGACTATTACCCTTTATACCTCACCCTTCAATCTTGATTTTTCTGTTTCTATCAAAAATAAATAAAAATTAAATTAAGGAAATAAAAATATTTTAAAAAAGAAAGTAACATTTTATTGTTACCAGCAGTGTGAACCAGAGCAAAAAATGGAGCATTGTTGTTATTTATTTTTATTTATTTTTTTATCATTTGATAGAGACAGCCAGAAATCGAGAGGAAGGGGGAGATAGGGAAAGAGACAGAGAGTCACTTGAAGCACTGCTTCACCACTTGTGAAGGGTTCCCCTTGCAGGTGGGGACTGGGTACTTGAACTCGGGTCCTTGTGCATTGTAATATGTGCTCAACCAGGTGCGCCACCACCTGGCCCCGTTTGTTTTTATTTTCATTTTTTAAAAATTTCTTTATTGAATGACTAATGTTTTACAGTCAATAGTAACATAAGATAGTTTGTACATGTATAACATTCCTCAATTTTCCATATAACAATTTATGTTTTTATTGCCATAGGGTTATTGCTTGGATTTGGCGCCTGCTGAAGAATCCACGGTTTCTAGAGGTCATCTTTCTTTCTTTCTTTCTTTCTTTCTTTCTTTCTTTCTTTCTTTCTTTCTTCTTTCTTTCTTTCTTCCTTTCTCTTTCTTTCTTTCTCTCTCTCTTTTCTTTCTTTCTCTCTCTCCTTTCTTTCTTTCTTTCTTTCTCTCTCCCTCCCTTCCTTTCTTTTACTTTCTTCCCTTCCTCCTCTCTTCTCTTTCTATTTCTTCCATTCTTCCTACTTATGTTTTTGTTTTTATTAGATAGGATGGAGAGAAGTTGAGAGGGCAGGAGGAGATAGGATTAGAGAAAGAGAAGCAGACCTGCTTCACCGCTTGTGAAGCTTTCCCCCCTTGCTGGTGGGAAGCAGGAGCATGAACCTTTTCCTCGTGTATGGTCGTGTGCACACTTAACCTGCCGCACCACCACCAGGCCGGCCCTCTGAGCATGTTTACTGACAGAGCATGGATCCAATGCTTCTTCTTCTAGCGTTTGCCCTTCTCCCGTAGCCAGTCAACAGCGTCAGGTTGAGCCTGATGTAAAGTTTCAAGAGATCCAATGCTAAGCACCATTTAAAAAAGGGAGAGCTTCCAGTTTCTGGCAGAAACTTAAATAAAATCACTTTCCTTTACATTTGTTTTCCCTTTGTATAGCTCTGGAATATTGCTTAATTGGAACCGTCTCCTCCTTTTTAATGTAGGCATGTTATATTTTCCTTCCTGATTTGTAAGAGTCTAAACATCAAATTTGATAGTGTATGCTATTATGCAAAATTGATGTTTTCCCTCCTAGTATATGTATAGTAATTCTGGTACTCTTAGATGTGCAGACCATATAAAACACCCCCAATTCTGCTTTTGGATGGATGTCTTCATCTGAAGGAACAGGATGGAGGATCCATATAGAATAAAAAGTATGATCCCTTTCTTGTGTAATATTTTTTCATTTTTCAGTGTTGACAGATCTTTTATGCATGCATCTCATTTGGAAGCAAATGTGCTTCTCTGAATTTCTGGTCTAAATGGAACAAAGTCTCTTCATGTACCTCATGAGGATTTGAACTGTTCCAGATCATTGTTGTTTCTGTTTCATGGGACTTTAGACTGTTCGCCACTGGGTCTTATGTGATTGCTAACTGGTAGAATTCTGTGCTTAGTCACATGTCAGTGTCATGTGACTAAGAGAAGGAACTTGACCTTTGTCTCTTATCTTCTATTTGGTAGAGTCAGAATCAGAATTGATATACTGGAGATGGTACTACATTGGAATTTCTTTTATGTTTTTAATTGCCACCAGGATTATTGCTGGGGCTCAGTGCTGTCACAAGAAATCCACTGCTCCTGGTGGGCATTTTCTCTCCCCCCCCTTTCAATTTTATTTGCTAAGACAAAGAGAAATTGAGAGGGCACAGGGATATAGGGAGAGAGAAAGATAGACACCTATGCCAAAAGGCCAACAACATATGAAAAAATGTTCCAAGTCATTGATTGTTAGAGAAATGAAAATAAAGACAACAGTGAGATACCACTTCACTCCTGTGAGAATGTCGTACATGAGAAAAGGTAGCAGCAACATGTGTGGGAGAGGTTGTGGGTCCAAACCCTCTTGCACTTCTGGTGGGAATATAACTTAGTTCAACCCCTGTTGTGGAGAGCAGTCTGGAAAACTCTCAGAAGGCTAGAAGTGGACCTACCCTATGATCCTGCAATTCCTCTCTAGGGGACATAACCTTAGGAACTAAACACACCCATCCAAAAGGATTTGTGTATACCCATGTTCATAGCAGCACAATTTGTAATATCCAAAACCTGGAAGCAATCGAGGTATCCAACAGCAGATGAGTGGTTGAGAAAGTTGTGGTCTATATACACAATGGAATACTACTCAGCTATTAAAAGTGGTGAAATCACCTTCTTCACCCCATGTTGGGTGGAACTTGAAGGAATTTTGTTAAGTGAGATAAATCAGAAAGAGAAGGATGAATACGGGGTGATCTTGAGATGATCTCATTCACAGACAGAAGTTGAAGAACAAGAACAGAAGGGAAAATACAAAGCAGAACTTGGACTGGAGTTTTAAAAGTAAAAGACTCAGAGGTACAGGAGAAGGTTCAGGTCCTGGAATACGAAGGCAGAGAACCTAGTGGGAGGTTGGACTGTTAAGTGGAAAACTGGGAAATGTTACATTTGTAAAAACTATTGTATTTTACTGTTAACTATAAACCATTAATCCCCCAACAAAGAAATAAAAAAAAAAAAGAAAGACACGTGCAGACCTGCTTTATCATTTGTGAAGCATTCCCCCTGCAAATGGGTACTGGGGACTGGGGACTAGGGACTGGGGACTGGGGATGGGGCACTGGGAACTGGGAACTTGAACCCTTTTTTTTTTTTTAAAGGAGTGTGGAGATAACTCAAAGGTAGAGTACAGAGCTGCACAAGGTCCCAGGTTTGATCCCTGGTACCGCCTATGCCACAGCTGACCTGAAGGTTTTTTGTTTGTTTGTTTTTGTTTTTTAACTGGGGCACCACTTGCCTTGGTTTATGGCTGTGCAGAGAATTGAACCTGGGACTTTGGAGTCTCAGGCATGAGAGGGACTTTGGAGTCTCAGGCATGAGACTGCTTGCATAACCATTATACTATCTACCCCCACCCTAGGCTGACTTTTTACACATAGGAGGATAGCATAGAAAGAGAGAGAGAGAGAGTGGAAGAGATCACAATAGTGAAGTTTTCTCTAGTATGGTGGAGGCCAGACACGAACCTGGGTCACGTTCATGACATAGTAGGCATACTATCCAGGGGAAGTATCTTGCCAGCCCCAGAGCAATGTTCTTTATCTCTCATAATAGTAAATAAGTAAATGTCTTCAATTTGTTTATTTACCAGAGCACTGCTCAGCTTTGGCTTATGGTGGGGTTGGGGTTTGAATTTAGGTCCTTTTGTGCCTCAAGCAGGAAAGTCTTTTTGCATAACCATTATGCTGTCTCCTCAGCCCTTTAAATTATTTTGAAGAGTAGTCAAGGGCATATAGCATCAATTAACCATCTAAGTGAACAGTTCAGTGGTATTAGATATGTTCACATTGTTGTGAGACTACCATCAGTTTTTTTTTTTTTTTTTACCTTGCAAAACTAAAGCTCTGCTTCTATTTTTTTTTTTTTTTTTAGGCTCTTCTCTATTAATGATTAGCTTCAATTGGGGGTTTGGTGGTAGTGCCACAGGTTAAGTGCACGTGGTGTGAAGCACAAGGACCGGCTTAAGGATCCCAGTTTGAGCTCCCGGCCCCACCTGGAAGGGGTCACTTCACAGGCAGTGAAGTAGGACTGCTGGTGTCTATCTTTCTCTCCCCCTCTCTTGATTTCTCTCTGTCCTATCCAACAGCAACAGCAGCAGCAGCAGCAGCAGCAGCAGCAGCAGCAGCAGCAGCAGCAGCAGCAGCAGCAGCAATGTCAACTATATCAATAACAAGAGGGAACAACAAGGGCAAAAAAACAAAAAACAAAAAACAAAAAAAACAGAAAAAGTGGCCTCCAGGAGCAATGGATTCACAATGCAGGCACTGAGGCCCAGCAATAACCCTGGATTCAAAAAAAAGAAGGAAAGTGAAAAAAAAAAAAAAAAGAATAGCTCCTATTATTTGTCTCATTCCCATCTTGGCAGCCATCATTGCACTTAGTCTATAAATTTAACAGTGCTAGTTACCTCACATAAGTGGAATCATAAATGCCTTTTTGTGAGTGATTGCTGTGATCTGGTCTATTGGCACCCAGGGCAGGACAGTTCTTGGTTGAGTACAATGTCCCTTGTATGCAGTTTGGCTGTTGAGTGACTCTAGGGTTCTATATGGCTATGTAAGTGCCGCTGTCCTGTGGGAATCAACGCTGGAAGATGGTGCTGCTTCTTTGACTGTTGTGAGCTGGGTGGGAAAGGCATATCCTAATAAAACCTTTAAAGCATCTGAAGTTGATTCTCTCAGTCAACTATGTATTTGAAATATGAGTAAACCCTTATCCCAATCTGTGCAAACAAGCCTCAGATGCCACTCTCAGCCAAGTTCATCAAAGGCTCTTTCAGAGTTCAGTTCCTTACCAGGCACTTGTAAACAAGTAGAAATGATCAGCTTGGAGTATGTTGTTTGCATCTGGCCTGATATAGTCTGGAACCCTTGACTTATTCCAGGAGCACTAGATGGACAATTTGGCTTCTCTCCTCAACACCCTCCCCAACCAAGCACTCTGGAGAGTTCCACTTTATGCTCTCTGTGTAAACAGTTTACCACCATGCTTGTTACTTATTACATTTTCCAGTGTATTTGTGTTAGTAGAAATACCTCAAATAGCTTAGAAATGTAGCAAGGAGCAACCTTGTCTTTTTTTTTTTTTAAATATTTATTTTGTTTATTCCCTTTTGTTGCCCTTGTGTTGTAGTTATTCTTGTTGTCGTCGTTGTTGGATAGGACAGAAAGAAATGGAGAGAGGAGGGGAAGACAGAGAGGGGGGAGAGAAAGACACCTGCAGACCTGCTTCACCGCCTGTGAAGCAACAGGTGGGGAGCTGGGGGCTCCAACCGGGATCCTTAT
The DNA here is from genome assembly GCF_950295315.1 of Erinaceus europaeus. Lineage (NCBI taxonomy): Eukaryota > Metazoa > Chordata > Mammalia > Eulipotyphla > Erinaceidae > Erinaceus > Erinaceus europaeus. The sequence goes on from NC_080174.1 coordinate 17,621,945, forward strand.
GCTGGCCCTTGGGCTTTGAGCCATGTGTGTTTAACCCACTGTGCTACCACCCGACTCTTTGCAAGCAAACTTGTTTTAAATGCTAGAGTGGAAGTGGAATTTGAGTTGAACCACTTTCCTGACAGAAATGGGCACCTCTGATGCCCAGTTCACAGGGCAAAAAAGAACAAGTTATCTTGGAGATCTTCAGCTAAACCTTTCTGTTTTCGTCGTCAGTGATTAGAGATCCACTCCTTCTTCTACCCATCACACCTCTCCACCCCTTTTTCTTTTTCCTACCAGAGCACTGCTCAGCTCTGGCTTAGGCAAGTGCTGGGGAATGGACCTGGGGCTTTTAGCGCCTCAGGCAGGAATGCCTTTTTTTTTTTTGCATAACCTTTATGACATTTTCCAAACTGAAAGAGAAAGAAAAAGAGGCCACCACAACTTCCCTCCCCAGTGTGGTGTCCCAGGGGCTTGAGCCTAGGTTGTGTGGTTGGCAGAACAGGTCTTCCAGTGTAGTTATCTTGTCAAAAAACAGTCTTCATACTTTTTTAAAAAAATGTCTTCACTTGGGACCAGGCACTTGCACACTTGGTTGAGTGCACTGGCTACCTAGCACAGGGACCAGAGTTTGAGTCCCCTCCCCCCACCTGTAGGGGGACACTTCATGAGCAAGTCTTCAGGCATCTGCCTTTCTCCTTCTCTGTCTTCCCCTTCTCTCCCAATTTCTCTGAGTTCAATCAAATAAAAATAGAAAAAAAAAATGGAGAAAATGGATGTAGGGATCAGTGGATTTGTGGTACTGGCACTTAGCTCCAGTGAAAACCCTGGTGGCAATAAAAGAAAAAAAGTTGTTTTCATTTTGAAAGCATACATTTAAAATGAATGTGCATTATTAAAATATCAAAAAAAATTGTGAAGAGAAAGGATAAGAAGAAAAAGAAAGATGATTAGGCCCAGTGTAATCCCAGTATCCACAATTTCTTTTTTAATTTACATATTGATTTATTTATATAGGAAATACCCTCTAGGGGCTGCACTGTGGCGATCCTGTATGTTATAGTGCATGTGGACCCAGGTTCGAGCATCTGTGCTGCAGATGTGTCTCTTTCTCTCTTCCTCTCTATTGCCCCCTCCCCTCTAAATTTCTCTCTGTCACTATCAAAAAATAAATAAAATAGAATATACACAATGAAAATATGGATTTCATTATTATTCTGACTCACATGTTTTCTGGAGAGTTAGGAAGACAGTAGGGCACAAAGCAGATGTAACACATTTGATTCAGTTTACCTGTTAGTGGGGGAAAGGAAGCTTAGTAAAAACTTCATTAAAAAATGGCAGGTGAAAAATAGTGCCTGCTAGCAGTTGTATTTTACAACATTTTCTTTCTTTCTCTTTCTCTCTTTCTTTTCCTCTTTTTTTTTTGTGCCTCCAGGGTTATCGCTGGGGCTCGATGCCTGCACTATAAATCCACGGTTCCTGGCGGCCATTTTTTCCATTGTTATTGCTGCTGTTATTGTTGTTGGATAGGACAGAGAGAAATGGAGAGAGGAGGGGAAGACAGAGAGGGGGAGAGAAAGATAGACACCTACAGATCTGCTCCATCTCCTGGAAGAGACCCCCTGCATTTGGGGAGCCTGGGGCTCCAACCCAGATCTTTGAGTGGGTCCTTGTGCTTCGCACTATGCGCACTTCAGTGGGTGCCCTACCCCTTGGCCCCCTACAACCATTTCTTATGGCTCACCTGTTGCTTCATTGACTTCTGCTATTTTGAATACATTTGTAAAACACAGTTCCCACCCACTTTCTTCCTTTGTTTTCAAAAGAAACTTTCCTGCATTTTATTGCACTAAAACTGAATTCTGCAATCTTTTATTTCATACCACCCTCCCATTTTATAATGAGACCCTTTGTAGGCAATTACATGTCTTATTGGTGGTCACATCACTTACCATCGCCATGTTTGGTAACCCTTCTGTTCATGCATTTAGTAATTTCAATGTTAGTTTAAAATCAGTTTGGAAAAATAAAATCTGGTTCTTTAGACTGTGTTGCCTGCCAGTCTATGCGGCTCTGTCTCTGCGGTTTCAGCATGATTCTTCTTAGACTTTATAATGCACTCCCCCTAGCCTAAGGCCTTCCCACCTTTTACCCATCCAACCTTAGCAATTGCTTTTCAAGTTATCTGTTGCTACACTAACTTGGTATTTATTGGGGAACATTTAGAAAGGTATGCTGCAATGTCATGCTTCAGTCTGATGGAAGAACAAATTCAGAATAAGAAAATCAGAGTTGTCTTTATCTTGGCAGTCACTGGATTTCTCTATGACTTGGTTCCCCTCTCTGTAAGATGGAATAATAATGGCTTCCAGAGAGTTTCCATAAGGATTGCTGGGATATGAGTGCTTTGTAAACAGATACAATGTGAGCATGTTAAACCATGATGCTTTTCTTGCTTCTTCCTCACTGTTTAAGATGAGATCTGACTCTGATGGGAAACACATTAAATTCTTGGATGATTTGCTTTTATGGCAAACTAGAATCTTGCTCGAAAGTATGTCAGGAAGAAACAAGAGCCTTCGGGATGTGGAGAACTCAGAGGGGCTTGGAGTTATGCTGATATCTTGAATGTGATTCTCATTTTTGAGGAAGGAAGGCAAAACTGAATAAAACATAGGGTCAACTTTGAAAATCCCATTGTTAGGTTTCGTTATATCATACATGACAGCACCATAATTTATGTCTTTTGAAATTATTTATATATACCTCTGTCTTATAAAGTAACGCCACTGGTTGCTTCTGTTCTCCCTGGTCTAAGCTTTTAGGAGAATCAACATTTCAAAGAATAAATCATTATTAGAAATGTATTAACAATTTGAGACCACTCTTAAGTGCTTAGATTGAAGGAACATATACTCAGCCTATGGTCTGTGTATTAAAGGGTTTGAGACATTCAATCATTTTCAAAGTTAACCCAGTTGCCAAACAATGTGATTATAGTAATAACTATCTATTGCCTTCTTAAGCCCTAAGATAGCAGAAACCTCCCACTTCTTCTACAAAGCCCATATGAGGCCCATATGAACCTCAGTGATAACCTTACTGCAGAGGATGATTGACTCGTGGACTGACGCCTCCCTCTCTATTTCTTTGTTGATTTCACATTGATTTACAATATAAAGATATTTTAGCAGTTTCACACTTATATTACACCCACCACCAAATTTCCAATGCCGCCACTCTAAGGAGTCTTCTCTATTTCCCTATTTCCTTTCCCTTACCCCTCTGATAGTCACCATCATTTTCAGAGTCTGAGAGTCACTTTGAGTATTATTGCTATGATTCTTATTTTTACAGAGTAATTTTCTTTAGTTACCGACGTTGGTTTCTTTTAATCAGACTATATACATTGCTGGAAAGCTTAATCTACGACATATATTTTCCATATCTATCTGGTAGCATAAAGCATATATCAGCCATATGCAGGGTTGGGAAAACGTTGTGTCTGTCTGTCAACAGTGGGATATTCAGCAGAATTGCATGAAAACCACTGCTTTGCATGCAGGAAGAGATGGGTGCGAAGATGATGAGTGGCCAGGGAATAACACAGTTAAATATTTGTATGTAAGGAGTCGAATGGTAGCACAGTGGGTTGAGAGCACGTGGCCAAAGCACAAGGACCTGCCTACGGATCCCAGTTCGAGGCCCCGGCTCCCTACCTGCAGGGGAGTTGCTTCACAGGCGGTGAAGCAGGTCTGCAGGTGTCTGTCTGTCTGTCTCTCTCTCCCCCTCTCTGTCTTCCCCTCGTCTCTCCATTTCTCTCTGTCCTATCCAACAATGATGACATCAATCACAATAATAACTACAACAATAAAAAACAAGGGCAACAAAAGGGAATAAATAAATATTTAAAAAAATTAAAAAATATATTTGTATGTGATAGTGATGGAACAAAAGGAGCTATAGAAGAACTACAGGCATTCAGGACAAATTCCACCTGCATTCAATCTGGCCTACAGGCAGACCTGCATGTGGAGAGTTTGACTTATTTGGGGAAGGCCATCCTCTTTGACCGAGCTTGCAGCTTCAGGAGGGATGCACATGGAGTGGTGAGGGAGGAAGGGGGCACCCGCCTAGCCAGCCAGATCAGCCGAATCAACCCTGGCGATCAATGGGGTGACAGATGTCACAGCCAAATCACCCTCACATCCAAGAGAGTTTGATTTATGTGCTGAGATTGGAGCAGAGATTCCTGGTGAGAGAAAGTTCCTGCTGTCTTAGGGCTTAAGAAGGTAATGAATAGTTATTGTTATAATCAAATTACTTGGCAACTTTGAAACTGATTGAATGTCTCAAGCCTTTTAAAAAAATATTTATTTATTCCCTTTTGTCACACTTGTTGTTTTATTGTAGTTATTGATGTCATCGTTGCTGGATAGGATAGAGAGAAATGGAGAGAGGAGGGGAAGACAGAGATGGGGAGAGAAAGATAGACACCTGTAGACCTACTTCACCACCTGTGAAGCGACTCCCCTGCAGGTGGGGAGCCAGGGGCTCGAACCGGGATCCTTATGCCGGTCCTTGTACTTTGCACCATGTGCGCTTAACCCGCTGTGCTACCACCCGACTCCCCTCAAGCCTTTTAATACACAGACCATGTCTCTTCTCAGAGGTTAAATTCCACCCCCCCCACGTTGATGAGTGTTGGAATTCTGGTTCTGCCAGCATCTTATCTCTCAGAATTGGGCTTAAATAGCATAGTTTTGAAAGTCTTCCCTCTGCCCACTCCAAAGTGATCACTTTCTATTGAATTGCTAATTTATTTGTATGCCTTGGCTTGAAATTATGCAAATTCTTTTAAAATTTATCTAACATCTCAGTGATCTGTTCATTGATTTCTAAGATTCAAACGGTGTATGATAGTTAAAAAATGGTGGCTGAACCTGAGCAAGATGGATCCTGAAATTGGGGCAGGCTGGAACGTTCCTGCTCACGACCACAGAATGTGAGCTTGGACCTACAGGGATGCAGAGGTTGCATGGGCTCCTAGGCTGAATATGGGCCCCAGATCAAGTCGATGGGGTTTTACAGTCAGCAATATTTATACACTTTCCCCATATTTGGGAGCTACTCTCTTCCCTGATCCATATTTCTAGCCCTTTTCCCAGCCATGACATCATCTCCTCAGACAATAACCTGGGTTCACCCGCATATCAGATGTCAGGCTCAGGAAAAAAACTGCTATAGTCATGGGACCTATGGAATGTGAGTAAAATAGGCCTACTAGCTATCTCCGAAACAGAGACCCCAAATCTTCATCTTCAATACTCTAGCCTTTAGGTTTATGATTAGTCAACAATTTGTTTGGCTTTATATGTTGACTCTTTCTTCAGCTACCAGGTTCCAGATGCTACCATGATGCCAGCTGGACTTCCCTGGGCGGACAACCTCATCAATGTGTCCTGGAACCCTGCTTCCCCAGAGCCCTGCCCCACTAGGGAAAGAGAGAGACTGGGAGTATGGATCGACCTGCCAATGCCCATGTTCAGCAGGGAAGCCATTACAGATGCCAGACCTTCCACCTTCTGCACCCCATAATGACCCTGGGTCCATGCTCCCAGAGGGATAAAGAATAGGAAAGTTATCGGTGGAGGGGATGCGATACAGAGTTCTGGTGGTGGGAATTGTGTAGAGTTGTACCCCTCTTATCCTATGGTTTTTGTCAGTGTTTCTTTTTTATAAATAAAAAAAATGGTGGATGAAAAAAATAATTCACAGGAATGTGAGGCACAGAATGTGAACTAAATTTAATAATACTAAATTGTGTATTTGATAGTTGTTAAGAGAGTAGAAATTAAGTTTTCATGATGGTGAAAATAGCTTGTTGGGGCCAAGCAGTGGCGCACCTGGTTAAGCACACACATTACAGTGCACAAGAAAATAGTTTGTCACTGGGGTTAGGTGGTGGTGCACTCAGTAGAGGAGGCACGTTACAATGGGCAAGGACCAAAGTTCAAGCCCCTGGTCCCCACCTGTCAGGGAAAGCTTTAGGAGTGGTGAAGAAGTGTTGCAAGTCTCTCTCTCTCTCTATATATATATATATACATATATATACATATATATATATCCATCTTTATCTCTCTCCTTCCATCTCAATTTCTCTGTATCTATTCAATAAATTAAAAAATAATTTAAAAAGTTTGTTACTATGTATGATAGTGGAAGTTGACTAGACTTATTTTGGTAACACTTTTACAACATATATAAATGTCAGACCATTATATTGTATACTTGAAATGAATCTATATATGCATATATATAGTAAATATATTTATAATAAATGAATATATACAATAACCACTAGCTTTAAGGAGGCATCTCAGTGTTTTATTGATTTGAGATGTTGTTATGAAATGTTTCTTTAAAATTGGGCCATGTCGACAAGAGTTGAAACTGCCTAAGTCTGAATTTTTGAAGATTAATGAACTGGACCTTTTAAAGTATAGCGCCTTTTACTTTACTGCTGATTGACCTTATGCGGCTAATATTGAGAATGAGTGAAAACAACATAATGCTGGGAAAGACACAGTGATGCAGGTGGAAGCCTTTAGTTCCATTTTCTCAGCTGCCAGATGGCATAGTTGGCATACCGATGGAATAGAATACTAAGGGGCCGTGTGATTCTTTGTAAGAGGAAATAAGGAGCAGTCTTTAACCCTTGCATCTGAATAGACATATTTAAACATGCATATAGAAGATGACAGAGCATCCTTTTAAGCCTTCATGAAACATGTCAACTGATGGACTGATTATGACTCCATCTTTGAGGAAGACCTTGGGGGAAGATGAGCTAGGGAACACTTGCCAACAATTTCATTGTGCAACAGACAACTGTCTCGTCGGTACAGGAATTTTCCTTTACTTTAGGCCCCAGATAATGACAAATTGGCCAGCGTACTGGGAAATTTGTAGTCAATTTTGAAGACTTAGAAAACTTATTTGCTTTGATCAGAACGTATGCCTTTAAGTCAAAGAATACGTTTCAGCTGTTCTCTTTCCCAGCTTCAGGCTGTTGCTGTTAGTTTTATCTGATTATCCTTTTGGCAGTGACTCTAGGTCTGGGTAAGTGTACCAATCAAGAAAAGAATTTGAAATAGAAGATAGTAGATCAATGCTTTATTTATAGATACAAAAAAAAGACTTCTTCTTTTATAAAAATTCACTGCCTGGGCGGGGGTAGATAGCATAATGGTTATGCAAAGAGACTCTCATGCCAGAGGCTCTGAAGTCCCACGTTCAGTCCCCCACAACATCTTAAGCCAGAGCTGATCAGTGCTCTGATAAAAAAAAAAAAATCACTACAAATAATTATCCAAAATAATGGTGATACTCTACAAACAGGACAGTAGGCAAAGTATCTATATGCATGTTTGTGGATTATGATCATAGCGTGAAAGATGAAGAGGTGGTTTAGTATTAAATTTAGACAGTGGGTTCTCAGCTGCTATAACTCACTTTTATTAAGATCCTGACTTCCCTGGACAGATAACCCCACCAATGTGTCCTGGAGCTCTGCTTACCCAGAGCCTCACCCTACTAGGGAAAGAGAGAAACAGGCTGGGAGTATGGACCGACCAGTCAACACTTATGTTCAGTGGGGAAGCAATTACAGAAGCCAGACCTTCTACCTTCTGCATCCCACAATGACCTTGGGCCCATGCTTTCAGAGGGTTAAAGAATAGGAAAACTATCAGGGGAGGGGATGGGATACGAAGATCTGGTGGTGGGAATTGTACCCCTCTTACCCTATGGTTTTGTTAATGTCTCCTTTTTTTAAATAAATGAAAAAATTGAAAAAAAGGATCCTTCTTCATTTCTCTATAACAAATGACATTCACCGGGTAAGAATATGAGATTTTATTTTCTGATTCTGAATGTTAATCACCATCAAGGTAGTTATTCTGCAAAGAAAGAAAGAAATTAGCTTTTATAGTACAAATTATAGACAGGGAATTCTGATGAGTTTGTGATCACGTGTTCCTGCTATGTTTATGTAAGTATAAGTAAAGCTGTATGTACCACAGATGGGCTTTCTATAGGCTGGCACAGATGTGCTCTACTAGTTATTTGTCTGTGAATTAAAACATGATGTCTTTAATGAGATTTTTTTAAAAATATTTTTTAAAGGTTTTTTTAAATATTTATTTTATTTATTTATTCCCTTTTGTTGCCCTTGTTGTTTTATTGTTGTAGTTATTATTGTTGTTGTCGTTGTTGGATAGGACAGAGAGAAATGGAGAGAGGAGGGGAAGACAGAGGAGAGAAAGATAGACACCTGCAGACCTGCTTCACCGCCTGTGAAGCGACTTTCCTGCAGGTGGGGAGCCGGGGTTCGAACCGGGATCCTTATGCCGGTCCTTGTGCTTTGCGCCACCTGCGCTTAGCCCGATGCACTACAGCCCGACTCCCAATGAGATATTTTTTGTAAGGATTAGGCACAAGGGGGCAAGGCAGTGACACACCTGGTTAAGCACACACATTACAGGGTGCAAAGACCCAGGTTCAAGCCCCTGGCCTCCACCTGCAGAGGGACCTGCTTCATGAGTGGTGAAGCAGGGCGGCAGGTATCTCTCTCCCTCCCCCTTTAAATTTCTCTGTCTCTATGCAATGATAAAAAAAGAAAGAGCTAGGTGCAAAATAAGTATATTTATCATTATCCTAAAAGTGAGATAATAAGATGGAAAGAACTCTAGGTGGTTAGAACATATGCGTCCAAGTTGTGGCTCAGTAGCATAAAACAATTTTTATAAGCCTCTTTATAGCTTCCCTATTTATAATTTGCCCTGACTTGGACTATTTCTTATCATTCAATGCTATGGATTTAAAAATTTCTGCAAAACTTGTATTAGTCTTTATTAAAAAAAAACTTAGGAAAATGAAAAAATGAAATCAGAATTAAATGGTCTATAAGACCTCCAATTTCCATAATAATTCTGAGGAAAAAGAACCAGCATGGGGGGCAGACATGTCCTTGGCTATATACTATACTACAAAGATGTAGTAATCAAAGCAGTGAGGTACGAGTGGTCAGGCAGTTGGCTCTACAGTAAATAGGGTACAGAAAATTGAATACCTACAAGCAAAAGAATGAAACTGGAGATTGAGGGAGATAGCATAATGGCTCTGCAAACAGATTCTGAGCCTCTTAAGATCCCAGACTAAATTCTCATAAGCTAGAGCTGAGCAGTGCTATAGTAAAGGATTCACTCTTGGCCTTTGTTAAGTAGGAAGCAGAGGGGGTTATGCCAGCCAAAATAAGTCACAAGGTCAAACACCAAAGGGTCTTACTCATCTGTTGGATAATAAAGATACAAGACAAAAGAACAGACAAAATAAAAAGAACCCAAATGCTGAGATTCTGATGCAGAATTGAAGTTATCAAAGATGCAGGGAGTAGAAAGAGGAAAGGGGGTTCCATGGACTAGCAGGTAGATTGTGGGTGAAGTGTGGTAACACATGATTTGAAGAGAGGTGAAATTGTATTATTATTTTTCTTCTTTTTCAATTGAATTAATTAAATTAATTACTTAAGTAATTTTGCCTCCAGGGTTATTGCTGGGGCTTGGTGCCTGCACTACAAATATACTGCTCCTGAAGGCCATTTTTTTTCCCCATTTTGTTGTTGCCCTTGTTGTTGTCTTTGTTGTAGTTGTTATTGATGTGATAGCTGTTGTTGTTGGATAGGACAGAGAGAAATCAAGAGAGGAGGGGAAGACAGAGAGGAGAAGTACAGACACCTGAAGACTTGCTTCACCGCTTATGAAGCAACCACCCTGTAGGTGGGGAGCTGGGTGCTCGAACCAGGATCCTTACGCCGGTCCTTGCACTTTGTGCCATGTGTGCTTAACCTGCTGTGCTACCACCCAGCCCCCAAAATTGCATTCTTCAAAGGTACACAATATATACAACCCTGTAAACTGTTACATCAATAATAAAATGGTTTAAGATGGCCACTGATTGAGATCTCCTATTTCTTACCTCATCTTTTTACAAATGAACATAAAATCTTCATAAACATCAGGGAAACATTTTCTTAATGCCCAGGTGAGTAGATGCAATCTGATAGTAGTGCTGCTGGTTAGAAATATCCCTTCCTCTCCACTTGAGAGATAGAAAGAAATGAAATAATTAACTAAAAAATCTTGAAACTGAAAAATAAAATTTTATTGAAAAATAAAAAACTAAAAAATCTCCATATCTTAGTGCCTTCTAGACCCTGGCATGTGATTTGGAGGAGAAGAAGTGATCCAGAAGGTAGTGCAGTGAATAAGGCACTGGACTTTCAAGCATGAGGTCCTGAGTTCAGTCCCTAGAAGCACATGTACCAGAGTGATAATCTGGTTCTTTGTCTGTCTCCCACTATCCCTCTCATTAATAAATAAATATTTTTAAAAAAGAAGAAGGAGGAGGAGGAGGAGAGAAGAAGGCAGAGGAGGAGGAGAGGAGGAGGAGAGAAGAAGGCAGAGGAGGAGGAGGAGAAGAAGGAGAATAAAGTGAGTAGTGGGTAAATGAAGTGGGGTTGAGGAATTTATCTGTCTTTATATGGTAGGATAGGTTGGTTTTGATATTTTTCAGGAGGAATTATCTTCATCCATACTTGAAAATAATTACTCTGGGAAATACACATAAACAAAACTTTTCTTCTAGAATTATCCTTAGTGATCAATGATTAGACATGCCACACCACGCTCCATGTGACACAGGATGTGGTCTAATATTGAACATAAGTACATGCTCAACTTTATTTCCTGATACAATGAAGGGACATATAGTGCTTCTTTGTTATGGAATGACTTTTTAGAAAATGGATTTCTCTGGCCCTTCCTTATGTCACAGTAATTTCTCTCCTAGGGATATATCCTAAGGATTCAATCACACCCATCCCAAAAGATATATGTACATCTATGTTCATAGCAGCACAATCCATAGCTAAAACCTGGAAACAACCCAGGTGTCCAACAACAGATGAGTGGCCAAGAAAGTTGTGGTATATATACACAATGGAATACTACTCAGCGATTAAGAACAATGAATGCACCTACTTTAACCCATCTTGGATAAAGCTAGAAGGAATTATATTAAGTGAGATAATCCAGAAAGAGAAAGAGGAGTATGGGATGATCCCAATCATAAACAGAAGTTGAGAAAGAAGAGCAGAAAGGGAAATACAAAGCAGAATTTGACTGAGTTTGGAGTATTGAACCAAAGTACAAATTTCTGGGGGAGGGAGAGGTTGGGAAGGGTAGATTTTCAGCTCCACTATGGGGTGGGAATGGGGCTAGGGACACAGACCTTTGGTGGCAGGAATGCTGTTAATAATGACTACTATTAATTTACAGTCTTATAAATCACTATTTAATCAATAAGAGGGGGGAAATAGTTTGAATGTCTTGAACCTTTTAATGCATAGATTCAGTTATGAGTATATATTTCTTCAATCTAAGCACTTAACTTTTCAAATTAGTAAATTGGTTGGATTTTAACATGGCTTAAATTTTTAATGTATTTCTAATAATAATTTTTTTGAAATATTAAAACACCTATTACCTTAGGCCAGGGAGACCAGAAGCAACTGGTCTTGTTAGTATATAAATATAGTTAATTAAATAGCATTAAAAGACATAAATCATGGTAAGGTCTTATATCTTAACCATGTGATTTTCAAAGTAAATGAAGTTCCCAAATAACTCAGTTATAATAATAATTATCTATTGTTTTCTTAAACTCTAAGATAGCACGGACCCTTTCTCATTCTCTATAAAACCTGTATGTCTCCCAGTCCTGGAACCTCTGGGGCTTGGCTCACTTTGCTTCATGCTTCTCTTGATCCACACCATTTGATACTGCATATCTGCTGATCTCAACCAAATCAATACAACCAGCACACTTTGGATGGTTTCCTGAGATGCCAGGCCTGGAATGTCAAACCTCCAGTGTCAATACTCTGGTGAAACCTTTCCTAGCTCCTAGGACACCTTAATTCCATTTTGCGAGGCACACTTCTTAATAAAATTACAGAATCTAGATATAGACCAGGGCCCATAAGAGAGGGCACATGTACACATGTATCTATAAATTAGGGGGAAATATATACCTTTATACCTTACAGTAAAAGTGTGCAATAGTTTGCAGTGATTCAATAAGCACAACAAACAAGTAGAGAAACCTAACAAAAGACACCATAAAGTACTTAATCAAATATTTTCTATTTAGACCTATCCTCATCTACTTTGTATCTCACTTCCCTGAATCACTCTAAGTCTAACCTTGTCAGATAAAGTAAGGACTACAAAAGCTGGATAAGGGAAAGAGACCGGCACACTTTAATGACGGCCCTTTTGGTCACTCCCAGGCCACCCCATCATCTGGGGCCCTAAGGGAATCCTTGGATTTTTCATATAGATATTTATGGGCCTAGACCTCTACCAGATCCCTCTCTGTTCACCATCACTGGTCATCTCCATCAGGAACAACATTATAAACCCTCCTATGGGCCTCTACAGGAATCTGCCCTCAGCATAGAACAATAGACACTGCCCCACTTTCCAAAGGGAGGTTAGGTCAACATACTCAGCTACTTGAGGTAGACTGGTCTTGAAATGAGTGCAGCATAGAATGTTCCTAGCTATAACCATGGAATGCAAGTTCAGAGCAACAGGGATGCAGAGGTTACACAGCCTCCTGTGCTAAATATGAATAGACATAGGCCCTAAGTCAGATCAGTGAGGTCTACAATTAACAGTATTTATATACATACTCTTCCTCTATTTGGGAGCTACTCTCTGCTCTGATCCAGTTTTCTATTCCTATTTCCAACTCTGAAACCATCTTCTCAGTCAATACTTTCAGCCCACCTACATGTTATCTGTTGGCCTCCAGAAAAACTAGTAAAGTCATGTGCTCCCTTGGAATATAACTAAAATAGACCTTCTAGCGTCTTTCAACATGAAGACCTCAAGTTTCCTCTGCTATATTCTTACCTTTAGGTTTCTGATTATTATATAATTTGTTCTGCTTTATATCTTCTCCTTCTTCTTCTAATACCAGAGCACTGCTCAGCTCTGGCTTATGGTGGTGCAGCGGATTGAACCTGGGACTTCGGAGCCTCAGGCATGAGCGTCTGTTTCCATAATCATTATGCTATCTACCCCCACCCTCTGCTATATATATATATATATATATATATATATATATATATATATATATATATATATATATTTATTATCTTTATTTATTGGATAGAGATAGCCAGAGATATAGAGAGGGAGAGAGACAGTGAGATACCTGCAGACCTGCTTCATCGCTCATAAAGCTCTCCCCCTGCAGGTGGGGACCAGGGGCTTGAACCTGGGTCCTTACACACTGTAATGTGTGCACTTAATCAGGTGCATCACCACCTGGCCCTCTCTGCTTTATAGCTTAGTGCTTTTAAGCCACCAAGTTGCAGATGCTCCCATGACATCAACCTGTCATTCCTAGGCAGATGAGCTCACCAATGTGTCCTGGAACCCCACTTCCCCAGAGCGCCACCACACTAGGGAAAGAGAAACAGGGTGAGGGTGTGGATCAACCTGCCAATGTCCATGTTCAGCAGAGAAACAGTTACAGAAGCATGTCTTCCCACCTTCTGCATCCCATAATGATTTCTGGTCCATACTCCCAGAGGGATAAAGATGAGGGAACCTTCCAATGGAGGGGATGGACATGGAACTCTGGTGGTAGGAATTTTTTAAAAAAATTAAAAAAAAAATTTTTTTATTTTCCCTTTTGTTGCCCTTGTTTTTTTATTGTTGTTGTTGTTGCTGATGTCATTGTTGTTGGATAGGACAGAGAGAAATGGAGAGAGGAGGGGAAGACAGAGAGGGGGAGAGAAAGATAGACACCTGCAGACCTGTTTCACAGGCAATGACGCAACTTCCCTATAGGTGGGGAGCCAGGGGCACGAACCAGGATCCTTAACGCCGTCCTCGCGCTTTGCGTACACTTAACCACTGCGCTACCACCCGACTCCCGGTGGTAGGAATTTTAAGGGATGGTACCCCTCTTATCCCACAATCTCATTATCTTGTTGCCCATTACTAAATTTAAAAAAAAAGTGGATTTCTCTCCTTCTCAAACAGTGGAATTACTCATATAAGCTAGGATAAAATATGAAAAAAAATTAGTCTTGGCATTGGTCCCTGAACCTCAGTAGCCATTTTGGTAGGTGATAAATGTGTTTTAGTGATTGAATATTTATGCATTGTAAGCAGAATCAGTCTCCAATAGGGTCAGCTAAGTTGTCACTCTGTAGACCTAGAACAGACCTGCTGATCTTGCTGTAACAGTCATTCTTGCTGGGATGATTCCTGCCTTATCTCAGCTATCCTCCCATAGTTCATTTCCTTGGATTTTACCCCATGCAGAATAGATGTTACTAGTCTAAGTAGACTGTCTTTAATACAACAGTATTTTTACCTATCTATGTTAATTCCATGTTATACTCCTGTGTAAGAAAGTCTCTTGTCAGTTATCCTGCTTCTTTAGATTTGCACAGTGGGGAGATTAAGTCTTATAACAGGTCATTTGAATGTCCACCAAACCAGAGCAATACAGTTGCATAATTTGCTTACAATGTCAAGTGACTCTTGATAGTTTTATTAATTTACTGACATGGGAAAACATAGACCACCAGCAAAGTGACAGAGTCATTGGTACCTGTTCTCCAAGGGAAAAAGAGAGCTCAAGGTAGAAAGCCAACATTCCGAAATGCTTCTTGGGAGGTCCACTTGGGTCTCACGTCATCAGCGTTACTGAGGGAATTGTTGGGGCTGGACCCCTGGCGAATCAGACAGACATAGAGAAGAATGGTTTGGACTTAGAGAAGAGGGTTTGGACTTAACAGCAATCAACCTATAGATCTCTCCAAACCACATTCCCATTGTTGGTGGTGCAGAGATCTCAGATGGCTGGTAGAGTTGAGCTGAAGTTCCTGTCTAGCCAGGGAATTTGGTCAGAAGTTTTTTTTCATTTTTCCCCAGCCAGTGGGTTGTATTGGCAGTGAAACTCATTTTATGGAATTACCTAGACAGGCAAGCAAATTAGTGGTCCAGCCTAGCTGAGCTTAGAACTAGTCTCATCTGACCAGGAAGGCAACTCTGTTTCTGTGAACTCAGACTTTTTTCCTTTTCCTTTTATGATTCCATACAGTAGTGGTATTACACTGTATTTCTCTTTCTCTGTCTCATACCTTTGCCTTCAGGGTCTGACTATATTGTTTCAAATAGCAGCAGCCTTTTTTTTTTCTCATGATTGAATATTATTATTTTGTTTATACTATATGCACACCACATTTTTTATTCATTCTATAATTTGACCACTGAGGTGTAGCTCTTCTCCTGAGTTTCCTGGTCATTTCTCTCTTCCCAGATGTCAGCACAGGGCCTCCCCCTGCTGCTCCAGCCTCTGAGGGCAGTAGCAATGGAGACTCACAGTTGCATTTGGTGAGTTTTAGTGGAGTCCTCTCCTCCCTTCAGCAGTCTTTTTGTTGCTGAAACAGACTGGAGGTGGCGCCTCAACTGGCAAAATGCTGGACTTTTATCAGCCGCTCAGTCTCTCCTTAGGCTCCTTCCTGTCTATGAGCCACACGTGTTTGCACTCACCAGTGGTTTGTTTGGTGGGTTCACAAGGCTGTTGTAGTCCCAGGTGATCTCCTTTGGTATTCCTAGTTGACCTGGGAGAGAAGAGAGAAACACAGCTGCTCCCTCCTTTCACTTCTGTTACTTAGTAGTGTATTGTTTAGTTTCCATATGCTTGAAAATTTTCCTAGTTTACTCTTGTTAATATCACATTTCATACCACTGTGATCAGAAAAAGATATATTTATTATAATTTTAGTTCTTGAAATTTTTTTTCCTTCAGGGTTATCACTGAAGGCTCGGGGCTTGGTGCCAGCACTATGAATCCACTGCTCCTGGAGACTATTTTTTTCCATTTTGTTGTCCTCGTTGTGTTTGTTATTGTTGGATAGAACAGAGAGAAATCGAGGTAGGAGGGGAAAATAGAGAGGAGGAGAGAAAGACAGATAGACACCTGCAGACCTGCTTCACCGCTTGCTAAGGGACCCCCCCTCCCCGCAGGTGGGGAACTGGGGGCTCAAACCGGTATCCTTATGCTGGTCCTTGAGCTTTGCCCCATGTGTACTTAACCTTCTGCGCTACTGCCCAGCCCCCTAGTTCTTGAATTTCCCGGGATTTGTTTTTTATTCCGTGATATGATGTATTCTAGAGAATGCCCCATATGTACTTAAACATGTGTATCCTTCTGTTGGATGAACTGTTCTGTTCTGTTTGGTGTAATGTTTGTTTGAATAGTTCTGTTTGGTGTAGTGTTTGTTTAAATCCAATGTTTCTTTGACCTTCTGTCTGGATGATCTATTGCTGAACATTGTATATTGAAGTTTCCTATTATTGTTGCCTACTTTTCTCTTTAGATCTTCTAGTATTTTGTTTATTGCACTTAGGTACTGTTATATATATATTACTGTTCTATCTTTTGAATTGACCTTTTCCTCACCATATAAAGAACTTGTTTCTGTTCCCATTTTTTTTTTTTCATTTAACATATACTTCGTATGAGTAACTTCAATTATTTCTGGTCTCTTTTAGTGTCCACATGCATGGGCCATATTTTCCATTCTTTCAATTTGGACCTATGTGCATCTTTAGAGCTGAAATAAATCTCAATGCAAGCAGTAATATAGTTGGGTCATGCTTTAAAAATCTATTCAACCACTCTAGCTTTTTGATTGGTGGATTCAGTCCATTTTCATTTAAATTATTGTTATATGAGCACTTGTAGTTATCTGTATACTCATTGTTTTCTGCTTATTTTTGTAGCTTCATTTCTTCTTTTTTCCCTTTGTTTCTCTTTATAGTGAATTTGCAATTTTCTGTTGTTGTGTGTTCTGATTTCCTCTATCTATATCTTTTGTGAATGTACGCTAGCCTTTTGATTTGTCTGTCATCTATACCATGAGGCTTATATAAAAATTCTTATAGTTAGTTCTTTTTTTTTTTTTGGGACAATCTGGAACATTTATCTTCCACTCATCTTAGACTCCATTATCACCAAGTGCCAATTCGAACTGGTGACTTACAGAATGAGCTGACGGAAAAAATTCACCTCCAGGACTGGATGGAAGCACGGAGAAAATGCCTCATTTATCTAAATGAGCAAATGGAATCGCTAGAAATGATCGCTATAACCTTTGTTGTCAAGTCACACAAGGTCTCACTCAGGCCAGCCCACTGTTCCAATACATCATTTCCCCAGTCTTCCGGCAGGCACCCTGTGAAGCTGTCCCTCATTAATTGGACTACAGTATCCTGGGACAGAGTCTCAAAAAGGAACAAGTGCCAAAGTCTCCTTGTCTTTTATGATGCCAGCTGGAAAAAAGGTCTTTTAAAAACGAGATACAGCCTTTTCCTTCACTCGAAGAGCACAGCAACAAGTTTTCCAAAATCACTCTGCTCTCCACAGTCCCCCGCCAAAATGTTCAAAGTACAACAAAAGCATCATATTCCTTAAAAACCCCCACCTATTTCAAGGCACATTGAATTGAATATCGAGTGCAATACAAAAGGCCAGGTACAATGAAGGAAGGAAGACACTCCCCGTAACACCAAAGACAACGTTCTTTCAACATGTGCCTGTTGGACGGATGGGGACTTAAGAGATTTCACTACTGGAAAAAAGAAAAAGAAAAAGAAAAAAAAAGAAGAATGCAGCGAGTCCCATCACAGCCAATATCCTTATACAATCTAGTTGTGAAATGGATGTTTATAATGCTCCAGACAGTTTAAACCTGGTTTGATAGCACACCAGCAGG
Organism: Erinaceus europaeus; assembly: GCF_950295315.1. Taxonomy (NCBI): domain Eukaryota; kingdom Metazoa; phylum Chordata; class Mammalia; order Eulipotyphla; family Erinaceidae; genus Erinaceus; species Erinaceus europaeus. Next base: position 17,639,859 of record NC_080174.1, read on the forward strand.
TTTGTACAGTCCTTGGTAAGAGTAGCAACCATTCAAAAAACACACTGTTGAGTAAACCACAGCGAATTAAGACTCCACCAAGTAACGTGGAGCCCCAAACTATGTGGTTAGATATTGAACTATTTGTACTGACAGCTATTATTTGATTACTAGTAACTATTAAGTTGGTTCTTAGCAAATAAACCTTTGGAGGCAAAATTCACCTCGTTTGAGTTTTGACCCAGCAGTTCAACAATCACGAAGTCCACAGTCTCATTGGCCAAACTGACACACGGTTGTCTAAGTCACTACGCTCAAGGTTAGGAGCGATGCATAGTCCGCTTTTGCATTTTACTGGAATTTTACATGTTCAATTCATGATTAAAATCTCTAGGTTTTCACTCCGCCACACTGCCTGAAGACACAGTGTGCCACAGACTTAAGACTTGGGTTTCTCCCTCTATTTTCTTCAAACAGAAACATTTCTCAAGTGTCTACGTGTTCTAGAGGGGACTTGTGCGGAGGTGGCCGCTTATATAGTTAGTACTTATAGTTCCTTGCAACTTAGTTTCAACGCCATATACAAGATCTCTCCATTTATTCTCTTCTTTATATATTTGATGCTGTTTATTAATAAATTATAGCAGTTATAGTTATTTTAAATTCTCTTTTATTTTAACCTTTTAAATATTAACATACAATTATATTATAGAGCGAGAGTTTTCTAAATATAACTGTATAGATACCTTATTAGTATACAGTATATTTTCATATGTTCCATATTAGTATCTTTTTTATTTTTGCTTAAAGAATTCCAAGACATGTCTTGTGGGTATGTAATCCTTCAACTTTTGTCTGGGAAAATCCTTACTTTTCCTACATATGAAAAGCATATCTTTGCCAGATAAATATTCTTGACTGACAATTTTTAACTTTCAACACTTTGAACATGTCATTTAATTCTTTTCTGACCTGTAGTTTCTGTTGAGAAATCTACTTATAATTTAATGGTTGTTGTTTTGTAAGTCAGAATCATTTTTACCTCTTCCTGCTTTTAAGATTCTCTCGTCTTTGGTTTTATTGAAATAATGGTGTGAATAATGTTTTTTTTTAATTTAGTTGTCTTATTTTTCTATAGCTTTGGGAAGCCTTTAGGTATTATTCTTTGCTTAGAATTTCTGTTTTTGGAAGTCGGGAGGTAACGCAGTATGTTAAGAGCACGTGGCGCAAAACGCAAGGACCCGCCTAGTAAGGATCCCGGTTTGAGGGCCCGGCTCCCCACCGCTTCACAAGCGGTGAAGTAGGTCTGCAGGTGTCTTTCTCTCCCCCTCTGTCTTCCCCTCCTCTCTCCATTTCTCTCTGTCCTATCTAACAATGACGACAACAATAATAAATATAACAATAAAAACAACAAGGGCAACAAAAGGGAAAATAAATAAATAAAATAATTTAAAAAAAAAGAATTTCTGTTTTTTACCTCCTTCCAATTTTTTACTTGTGGAATTTCAATTATTATTATAATATTTTCCCCTTGGTACCTTATACTTTAGCTTTCAGTATTCTTTTAAATTATTTTTTTCTTTGCTTATTTCTGTCTGAATTATTTTAAAAGATTTTAAAAACTTATTAATAAGATAGGTTAAAGAGGGGCTGGGTGGTATTGTACATAGTTGAGCATATTTGTTACAATGGGCAAGGATCTAGGTTCAAGCCCCCAGCCCCCACTTGCAGGAACTAACCTTCACTTGAAATGAAGCAGTACGGTAGATGTCTTTCTCTTTCCTCTCTCTCCTTCCCCTCTTAGTTTCTCTCTGTCCTATCAAATTGAATAAATAAATAAAACATAAAGAAAGACTTAAAATATATGTTAAAAGATAGGTGAGAGAGAGGGAGGGAGAGTGAGAGGCTGAGGAAACAGCTGAGTACCACCTTGGTATATGCAATTCAAGGAGTGAACGCTGTACCTCTTGCTTGTGAGTTCAGTGCTTTTTCCACTGTGCCAGATAGAAATAAAAACCTTAAAATAATGAAGAAAACTAATGTGATTTATGGTACAGTACCAAGTTACCAATACAATATAATTTGAAAATGATATTTATTTATTTTATTGTTTAGCGATAGAGAGAAATTGAGAAGGAACAGGAGATGAAGAGGGAGAGAGAAGGGGAGATGCCTGCAGTACTGCGTCACTGCTTGCAAAGCTTTCCTTCTACAAGTGGGGACCAGGGGCTTGAACCTGAATCCTCACACATTGTAGCATAAGAGAACCACCCAGCCTCAAATATAATGATAATTATTATTGTCATTACTGGGGCTTCACTTTTCTACGCTGATTTTTTTCTATTAGAGGTAGAGACAGAGAGACAGAGTGAGAGAAGGAAGAATACCACAGCTCTGACACATCCTCCAGTGGTAGGGACTGGGCTCAACCCTGGGTTGCACACATGGCAAAGCAAGAACCCTCCGAGGTGATCTATTTTCTAGGCCTTTTTATTACTCTTCCCCACACTGGGACGTCTTTTGTTTGCCAGAAGGTGGCACTACAATTCAAGGTTGTGGATTCCTCCTTTCCTGAGGACACTAATCTTTTTCCTGAGGGGTTTCCTGTTTACTGAAGTTCACTGCTACCTCTGCACTTAGGAGCACACACAAAAACTGGTCGCATAGTGGGGGGGGGGAGGTGTGACTTTAGCTTTTTTTTTTTTGCCTCCAGAGTTATTAGTTATCAGCTTAGCGCCTGCACTAGGAATCCTCTGCTCCTGGAAGCCACTTTTTTCCTTTTGTTGCCCATGGTTGTTGCATAAGACAGAAAAATCGAAAGAGGAAGGGAAGACAGAGAGGGGGAGAGAAGGATAGACACCTGCAGACCTGCTTCACTGCTTGTGAGGTGACCTCCCTGCAGGTGGGGAGTTGGGGGCTCCAACCGGATCCTTATGCTGGTCCTTGCGCTTTGCTGGGTGTGCCCTTAACCCGCTGCACTACTGCCTGGCCCCCTGATTTTAGCTTTTGGAGCATTATGGTTGTCCAATGGTCAGGAGATCCTCAGGTGAAATGGTGTGGGAGGACTTGCAGTTATAATTGGGGCTTGGTGCCTGCACTATGAATCCACTGCTCCTGGAGGCTATTTTTTCCCCCTTTTGTTGCCCTGTTGTTTATCTCTGTTGTTGTTGGATAGGACAAAGGGAAATCGAGAGAAGACGACAGAGAGAGGGATAGAGAAAGATAGACACCTGCAGACCTGCTTCACTGCTTGTGAAGCGACCCCCCCCTGCAGGTGGGGGAACTGGGGGCTTGAACAGGGATTCTTATGCTGGTCCTTGCACTTTTCACCTGCGCTACTGCCCCCCCCCCAATTTCATCTTCTTCTAAGGCTACTATTAAGTAGATGTGTTAGTTCTGTGGATGTCACTAATTCTTTTACCATTCATATCTTTAAGTGGTTTCTTTTTTCTTCTTCTTCTTCCTTTTTTCTTATTCAATCCTTCTTTCTGCCTTTTGTGGAATTTCCCAGACCCAGTTTATTCTTACAGATTGATTTTAAAATAAATGCTTCCTATCATCTCAGTTTCTACGTTTCTTCCCCCTACCAGGATTATTGCTGGGGTTCTGTGCCTGCACGATGTCACTATTCTTTGTGGCCATTTTTTTCCCTTTTCCTCTTTCTTTCTTTCTTTCTTTCTTTCTTTCTGAGGGTAAAAAGCAGGGAGAGAAGGAGAGACAGAGAGAGGGAAAGGCACTTGCAGCACTGTTCCATTGCTTGGAAAGCTTTCCACCTGCAGGTGGGGACCAGAGACTTGAAATGGGTCTTTGTACATGGTAACGCACATTCTGCTGGGTGTGTCAACACCCAGCCTCCTCCTTTAAAATAATATTTATTTATTTTCAGATAGTGTCAGAGAGAGAAGATGAGGGGGACACACACACACTCACAGAGGGGGGGAGAGGGAGAGGATGAGGGACACACACACACACACACAAAGAGAGGGAGGGGAAGAGAGAGAGAGAGAGAGACACTATGGGATTAAAGTTTCCTTCAATGCAGTTGAGTCTTGGCTCCAACCTGTATAACACACATAGCACAGCAGTGAACTATTCAAGTGAGCAATTTTAATCATCCTTATTTATTGTCGAGAGAGAGAGAGAGAGAGAGAGAGAGAGGGAGAGAACTACTAGAGCACCGCTTAGCCGGAGTCCAGTGGTCCCAGCTTTAGTCTCTTGTACCTGAACTCTAGTGCACTGAGCTCTCTTACAGGACCTCCACTAATTTGGTGATGTTATTTTCATCTCTAGTATTTCTATTAGAACTACATTAAGTTATTTGATGGATTTTCATTGCCTGGGTTCTACTTTTCTGGGACAACTTTGTTTTCATATAGAAAGGGAGAGAGAGGGATAGGACTGCCACAGCACCAAAATATTCTCTCAGTTCTATGGGAGATGGCCTTTGACCTGGATTGAATGCTCTGAAAAGCAAGCATCCTCCTAGGTGAATTATCATATTATTTATTTATTTATTTAGGGTATCAATGCCACAGTTCTTAATGGGGATTATTTATTTATTTATTTATTTATTTATTTATTTATTTATTGCCTTCAGGGTTATCACTGGAGCTCAGTGCCTGCACTAGGAATCCACTGCTCCTAGCAGCTATTTTTATATCATTTTTTGTTGTTGCTGTTGTTGTGGTTATTGTTGTTGGATAGAACCGGGAGAAATTGAGAGAGAAGAGGAAGATAGTGAGGGAGAGAGAACGATAGATGCCTGCAGAACTGTTTCACTGCTTGTTAAGTGAATCTCCCCCTGCAGGTGGGGAGCAGGGGGTTCACACTGGGACCTTTGAGTAGGTCCTTGTGCTTTGTACTGTGTGCGCTTAACCCAGTGCGTCACCGCCAAACTGGCCCACTCTGTCTCGTATTTGTACCCAAGTTTTTCTTTAGCATTTTCTTACCTCTCTAATACAAGAATATATTTCAATATAATATGCTTTTTAAATATTTTATTTATTAATCAGTGAGAAAGGTAAGAGGAGAGAGTGAAAGAACCAGACATCACTCTGGTACATGTGCTGCCAGGGACTGAACTCAGGACTTCATGCTTGAGAGTTCAGTGTTTTATTTACTGTGCCACCTCCCGGACCACTCAATATAATAGTTTTTATAGAGGATAGCATAAGAATTTCTAAACAGTGAGATAGGGCATATGTTCACATGTATCCATAAATTAGGGAAAAATATATACCTGTAAGCAAAAGTGTACAATAGTCTGCAGTGAGTCAATATTTGCAGCAAGCAATTAGAAAGACCTACAAAGACACCATAAAGTTCCTAGTGAAATAGTGTCTACATAGACCTAAATATCCTCCTCACCTACTTCCTATCACACTTCCCTTACTCACTCCAAAGCTAACCTTATCAAAGGAAGGACTGCAAAAGCTGAACAAGGAAGAGACGGGCATACTTTAATGATGACTCTTTAGTCACTATTAGGCCACTCTATCAGCTGGGGCCCCAGTCAGGGAGTCCTGAGTTTCCAAAACAGACATGATGGGCCTAGATCTTGAATAAATCCCTCTCTCCATTGTTACTGGTCATCTCTATCAGGAACAACACAATAGACCCCTTTGTGGGCCCCCATAGGACCTTGCCCTCAATGTGGATCAACAACAGTAGAGAATGTTCCATCCTCCTAAGGGAGGCTGGACAACATACTTTATCTACCACATGAGGAAGATGGGTCATGAAATTCCGGCAGCTTGGAATGATCCTACTCATGACCACAGAATGTGAGCTCAGATCTACAGGGATGCAGAGGTCACATAGGCTTCTAAACTGAATATGGGCCCCAGATCACATCAAATCAGTGGGGTTTACAGTCAACAATACTTATACACCTTTCCCATATTTGGGAGCTACTCTCTTCTCTGATCCAGCTTTCTGGACCTTTTTCCAGCCATGACATCATCTCCCCAGACAATAACTTCAGCCCACCTGCATATCAGATTTCAGGTTCAGAAACAAACAGCATGAGTATAGTCATGGGCCCTTTGGAATATAACTAAAATAGGTCTACTAACTCTCTACAAAATGGAGACCCCCCAACTCTTCATCTGCACTATTCCAGCCTTTAGGTTCATGATTAGTCTACAGTTTGTTTGGCTTTATATGTTGACTCTTTCTTTAGCTACCAGGTTCCAGATGCTAGCATGATGCCAACTGGACTTCCCTGGGCAGATGACCCCACCATGTGTCCTGGAGCCCTGCTTCCCCAGAGCCCCACCTCACTAGGGAAAGAGAGAGACAGGCTGTGAGTATGGACCTATCTGTCAACACCCATGTTCAGTGGGAAAACAATTACAGAAGCCAGACCTTCCACCTTCAGCACCCCATAATGACCCTGAGTCTATACTCCCAGAGGGTTAAAGAATGGGAAAGCTATCAGGAGAGGGGATGGGATGCGGAGTTCTGGTGGTGGGAATTGTGTGGAGTTGTACTCTCTTATCCTATAGTTTCTGTCAGTGTTTCCTTTTTATAAAGAAAAATTCAAAAATATATTTTAATGATATCTTATAAAAGAATGTCTAAACAGAAGACAAATATTGAGTTAAATAAATGAATGATATGTCAGTTGTACTTCCATGAAAATTTATGTCTTGGTATGTTCTTTGAGGTATGTTGCTTCATTAAAGGGTCAGAATGATCTTTTAGGCATCTTAAAGAGGAGGCAGAGGAACACACCACTCATGTCTGACTGTTCACTTTAAAAAGTAGATGATTCAAGGGCTTGCATTCAAGCCCCTGGTCTCACCTACACGGGTGAAACTTGAAGAGTGTTGAAGCAGTGCTATAGGTGTCTCTCTGTATTTTCCTCTTTCTATCTCTCTGTGGCTTCCTTTCCTTTCAATTTTTATCTCTATCCAAAAATAAATAAAAGAATCTCTTAAGGGGACCTGGCAGTGGTGCACCTGCTTAAGCACACACATTACAGTGCCCAAGGACCCAGGTTCAAGCCTTTGGTCCCCATTAAAAGCTTCACGAAGGTGAAACAGGTGTCTCTCTCTCTCTCCCCATCTCTGTCTTCTCCCTTTCAGTTTCCCTATGTATGTAATAATAACTAATTTTTAAAAAGCACCTCTTATGGAAAACTGGGAAATGTTATGCATGTAAAAATATTGTACTTACTGTCGAATGTAAAACATTAATTCCTCAATAAAGAAATAAAAAAATAAAGAAAATTAGCTGTCTTAAGATTTCATTTTCTATCTCAGAGTTGTAGTAGATAGCTTATTTTTTGTGAATTGTTATTTTCTCAGATCATATTTTATGTAAAATAATAGTTTACAGGAAGGTTAGCAGATAGTTTCTAAAAAAAAAAGGATCTCTTAAGAACAGGTGTTTTACTCTTTAAATGTCTTATTTACTAATTGAACCTATGGGTTCTCATTCTTTTGGGGCTACCAGCTGTCCCATCTGGCGATGATGACTGGGGTGGGGATAGAGAATAGTTGATATTAGTTGTAACAAATCAGGAATCTTGAAGTTGAGCAAACAGCAGCCACAGAACCCTCTAAGATGACCTACTTGCCCCCTCTCTCTCACCCACTTTCTGGTCAGAGATTTAGCTTAGAGGTTTTTGGACAAGCAACATGGGAGGAAACAGACTCTGGGGTCACCATTCTCAGCCTTGGAGGTTTGGAAAATTGAGGCTGGGTAGTCTGTTCTTATCTGTTTCCCAAACCCTTTTCTCCCAACTGGGTGTTTGCACTGCTCTGATATTTCCTTTCCATGATCGCAGATGACCTTTGTGATGGCTATCAATAACTCTGATGCAGAGCCAGGAAATGAATAGCTCCAGACCAAGTAGGGCGAAGAAAGAGCAGAACTAAAAGGTTCCTCACCAGCCTATTATCCCCTTGCTGCTGACTCCCAGGCTTCCACAGGCCAATTCTCACACAAGCCAATTTATGCAGGCCTCTGTCTCTGGGGCTTTCTTATCTTTTTATTTGTTATTAATTGCTGTAGTCTATGTTTCCCTCCAGCAGTTATAGTTTTTCTACAGTTGATTTTGGAGGAAGGAGCTAACAGCTTGTCCTAGACTAACTCTTGGCAGGAACCAGAGCGGTCTTGCCCTTTCTCTTCCACCTCCCTGCCTTCATGAAAAGTTGTGCAGAAGGCATGAGACACATATTTGGGAGCAAATTTAAGAGACTGTTTCTTTTCTTTTCCTTTTCTTATCTTTTTCATTCTGGGAAGGTAAATCACTCAGGTGGTTGGAGACTGCTGTTTATTCTCTTAGTAGGAACAAGAAATCTTTGTTGGGCAGTGACACATTTAGTAGCAAAATATTTTCCATCATTTGATTTTATTTTATTATTTTTGGCCTCCAGGGTTAGTGCTGGGGCTTAGTGCCTGCACTATGAATCCATTGCTTCTGGAGGCTAGAAGCAATGGATTAAGAATTTGGTTAAGAAATCGTTAAGAAATTTGACAGATGTACTTAACCCAGTGATTAAGAACTCTTCACAGGTGTACTTATCTCAGTGATTTAGAAATCTGACAGGTATACTTATGGTCAGTGTTATTTCTTTTTCTTTTCTTTTCCTTCCTTTTCTTTTCTTTTCTTTTCTCTTCTTTCTTTTTTATTTTTTAAAAGATTTTTTTATTTATTACTGGATAGATGCAGAGAGAAATTGAAAGAGGGGGGAAGATAGGGTGAGAAACAGAGAGACACCTGCAGCCCACCTTCACCACTTATGAAGCTTTCCCCCTGCAGGTGGGGACCAGGGGCTTGAACCTGGGTCCTTACGTACTGCAATATGAGCGCTTAACCAGGTGTGCCACTGCCTGGCCCCGGTCAGTGATATTTCATAGATCATGTATCTCTGGATGAGAAGAACATTTTACCTGTGTGATAGCCTTTTTTTTTTCTTCTCACAGAAACCCTTAATCTCTACTCTGATGATGAGAAATACATGAAATGATTTGGAGTAAAGAACATTATTCACTAGTATCTTTCAAGACTACCAAGGTCAAGAAAAGCAAGAGAGCTGAGGAAATAGTTCAATCTGTTAAAAGCAACCAACATGGATGCCTGAACTTCCAAAGGTCATACGTTCAGTCCCTAACCCCACCTATACCAGGTCTGAGCTGTACTTTGGTCTCTCTCTTTTCACTCTTGTATGATTTTTTTCCCCTTCCTTCTAGGATGTCTCCTAGGCCTTAATATGTTGCATGTATTGGGAGTCTCTGGAAGATACTTGTAGGGTCTCTCAAAGTTACTTATGTATTTACACTTTTTTTTTTCTGTCAGAAGAGCAAGAGAGTCAGTGTTTCCCAAAGTATACTTTGAGAAAAACTGGTTAAAGCATGTGATTTCCAGAGCTGGAATACAATTTAAAGATGATGTATCGCAATCTTGAGAACTTAAGTTATCTAAGGTCACACTAGACTTAAAAGTTCAGGCCTTCTGAAACCCAACAGAGTGACTGTCAACCATTTCACAACCTATAGTTAAAAACAGAGCCTTTAACATCACATACTTTTATTGTGTCAGTGTGAAGGAATTCAGCCTGCATTTTTCAAGTTTGGGATAAATTGAAAACTGATGGTGCCTTTTTCTTTTTGTTATCTGAATAGCACTCTACAATCATCAGCATTTCCTCTTTGATTGGCAAGATGCCTGATTTCCACGGGAGGAAGTGGTTGCCATTAGCTTTTGACATTGTCTGACCTTGCAGGAGGTGATTTAGAAACCAGTGGGGATCAGGAGGTTTGAAGATGAGAATGAGGAGAAAGGAGGAGTGGTAGCTGGACAGAGCTTTCCACATGAGAGATGTAGGAAGAGATGAATCAAGCCTGAGCTTCAGGAAGGTTTCTGTCCTGAAATCAGAAAATATCACCATTCTTCACTCCCCCTGGGGGCTATGCTCACCTTTTTTCATAGGCCATGGAGGTTAGGGCAAGCAGTCTTGTTCCAGTGTCAGTCCCAGTGAGCCTGCATGTCCACTCCTCTTCTCTTTGTGCTGGCCAGCAAGCTGATAACTTCAAGAAGCTGACTGCATGGCGGGCACTTGGGAAAGAGTCTATCTTAGAAGTTGGAAAATCTTTGTCAGTGCTGTTGTATTGGAAAACAGAAGAGCCTAACTACAGTAGTTTTTCCTCAGTTATTTCCCTTCTTTATCTTTCTGAACTGATTTAGACAACCCCACCAAGCTGGACGTTATAACGGATTTTCAGAGTGGTTTAGGATCTAGTCAATGGACTCATTCCTGTCAGTGTTGGACTGTCAGCAGGATTGTGGATGAGCATCAGAATCTGACAGTCCAGGAAACGGTGTATAAACTTCTAGCACAATTTTTTTTTTTCCTGAGTAAAGAGTCCATAGCTTTTATAAGAGTTTCAAATGAGTGGATGTCCCCTCGAAATTTAATCACCTTAAACTAACTTTACTAGTTTACAGAGATGAGGAAAAGATCTGGATGATTTTTTAAGGTAAAAAAATTATGTGTACATATATATTTAATGTGTATTAGATTTATAATATAATTCAAATTCATCATATAGTATCAAAAGATTTAAGAGGCAACACTTTTTCATATTTGGGCATTCAACATTTGAAGGAGTCTGTCCTGTTAGAATTATCTGTCCCCCAAGTGAGGGACTTAGTAATTGTGAGACATGTGTCAATATATCAATAAAATCACCTTTTCTGCTATCCTACTATATATATATATATTTCTTTTCTCCAGTCCACTGTTTAGCATCTATTCTTGTCTAGTGACTTGAATAAAAATCACAGTGAGTGGACATTGCAGGGTGGCTTCATTTTGTGTGTGTGGCTTTAGGCTCTGAATCAGTCAGTGTTTATCTGGGAAATAGCATGACCCCAGGCTTCTCAGCAGAGGGAGTTTATTTATTTATTTGCAATTCTGGGCCTCACACAAAATGACTCCTGAATGAATGACTTCTGGTCTAACTTTTTTTCATTCAGATAGAAAGGTAGAGACAGAGACACGGATAACACAGCCCAAGAGCTTCTCTGATGCCGACACTCCCATGTGGTCCTGGGGTTCAAGCCTGAGCTGTGCACATGACAAGTCACCACTAATCCTACCAGGTGAACTATCTTTCCAGCTCAGTAGAGGAATTTTAATCAGGAAGTTGGACTTTTTTTTTTAGTTCTTTATTGGGCATATCTTTATTTATTTGCCTTTTAAATAAACTTTTATTTTCACACAGCAAGTTTTAAATCATATCAGAGAACATATTTGACCTAGTGAGAAAATAGTCACTACCAATAGACAATGGTTACCTAAAGAATGTTCACATTTCATTGAGTAAGGCCTCAAGGTCTATGATAATTTGTCTATTATTGGCTGCATAAACTAACCTAGAATTAAATTATTTGTAAAGGTATTCTTATGTTTTAGGTTCCTTTATTTTCTTTACTTTTTAATTTTTTATAAAGTGTTTTTATTTTTTATATTTATTTTCCCTTTTGTTGCCCTTGTTTAACATTGATGTGATTATTATTGTTGTTGTTATAGATGTCTTTGTTGTTGTATAGGACAAAGAGAAATGGAGAGAGGAGGGGAAGACAGAGAGGGGGAGAGAAAGATAGATACCTGCAGACCTGCTTCACTGCCTGTGAAACGACACCCCTGCAGGTGGGGAGCTAAGGGCTCGAACTGGGATCCTCATGCCGGTCCTTGCGCTTTGCACCACATGCGCTTAACCCACTGTGCCATCGCCTGACTCCCCTTTCTTTTTATTTTTTTCAGAGTTAACATTCCACATTTAATGTCCACATTTACCACATAGGCTTTTTCCACATTTACCACATGCTGCTTTCCAGTTTCAGAGCTTTTAGTTGTGTGTTTGATACCTGGATAATAAAGGTAACTATAGAATTACATTCCCCAAAATCAGCATAACTGAGCAGGGGGAAATATCTTAATGGAATTGGACTCTTAGGCAATGAAACAGGTAAACAAATAGGGTCAGGGGAGGAAATAAGAGGGAATGGGAAGCGAATATTAATATTAGCACACTGTTCATTCCATCATAGCAGAGGGATGGTAGGAAAAGTGATGCTTACAGAACCAACAAGTGGGAACTATCCAGAAGGATCTAGAACAAAGGCAGGGACTTATGGAGTGCAAACAAAAAACACATAATAGACACAGTCATTACAGTGACATTGCCAAAAGCCCAAAGAGGAGGAGAACTCTTCTGCCTTCACAGCTCTAGCACTGGTGTTGTTTGCTACCACTTGCCATTCATTGGTCAAACCTACATGGAAAGCAGAGAGAGCAGGAGATGCTGAGAATTTTAACTCCCAAAATATATGAACAAGTTAAGCTAAGCTGGGGAACATCAAAAGCCCTTAGGAAAACGTCCCTTTGGAGCATAATTCTCATCCCTTCTGAGACTTAGCACAGCCAGTTTTTACCTCTGGTGTTGATACAGAAAGTTCTTTTGTGATTGAGCAATACGTGACATTTTTGGCATTGCTCTGGTGTCATCATGTATGAAAAATATGCATGTCTTAAGGCTAAGTCACTCAGCTCAGTGACATGCTCATACCTTGAGATGTTGCCAGCTACTGAGAAGAAAGGGGATAAATGCAGTTTCACATTTTCCATTTCACACCCAGGAAATCTCTGTCTCAAAAAAAAAAAAAGTCCATCCAAAAATGGGCAGAGGAGATGAACAGAACATTCACTACGGAAGAGATCCAAAGGCTAACAAACACATGAAAAAGTGCTCCAGGTTGCTGATTGTCAGAGAAATGCAAATAAAGACAACATTGAGATACCACCTCACCCCTGTGAGAATGGCATACATCAAAAAGAACAGCAGCAACAAATGATGGAGAGGCTGTGGGGACAAAGGAACCCTTCTGCACTGCTGGTGGGAATGTAAATTGGTCCAGCCTCTGTGGAAAGCAGTCTAGAGAACTCTCACAAGGCTAAACATGGGCCTTCCATATGACCCAGTAATTCCTTTCTTGGGGATATACCCCAAGGACTCCATAACACCTAACCAAAAAGATATTTGTACACCTATGTTCATAGCAACACAATTCGTAATAGCTAAAACCTGGAAGCAACCCAGGTGCCCAACAACAGATGAGTGGCTGAGAAAGCTGTGGTATATATACACAATGGAATACTATGCAGCTATTAAGAACAATGAACCTGTTGGTCATCATTTCTCCTTTGGCTAATTCTGCTTCTGTTCCCCTTGCTTAATGCTGTGGTCTATTTACATAATCATTGTTTTGTTTGAGACCCACCCTGGTTTAATCCCCACTGGTTTAATCCCCACTGCTTCACACTCTCTTTTTGCTCTGCCCCCTCTCCTAGCCACATCCTGTTTTCCACCCTACCACTTCCGTCTTGGCAAGTATAAAATAATCTTCTTTTCTGATTAGAAACATTTGATTGCGTTCCCGCTCCGAAAGTCCCAGAGTCTCTCCTGCAACGCTAGCCCAGCACGAGTTCCTGATCCCTCTCCCGCGCAGCAGCCTAGGTTGGCTCCGGTTGAGTTCTCTCCAAACCAGAGAGCACATGCTCAGGAAGAAGCACCCTCAGACTATCCCAGCATGAACCCACCTTCTCTGACCCATCTTGGATGGAGCTAGAAGGAATTATGTTAAGTGAGCTAAGTCAGAAAGATAAAGATGAGTATGGGATGATACCACTCATAAACAGGAATTGAGAAAGAAGAACAGAAAGGGAAACTAAAAGCAGGATTTGACTAAATCTGGAGTAGGGTACCAAAGTAAAAACCCTGGAGTGAGGGCGAGGATGGATATTCAGCTTCCCAGGGTGGTGTGTGTGTGTGTGTGTGTGTGTGTGTAATGGGACACAGTCCTTTGGTGGTGGTAGTGGTGTTTATGTACACTCCTCTATTAATTTGTAGTCTTATTTAATTAATATGAGGAGAAAAATTGATTGTATGTCTCAAACTTTTTAAAGCACAGACTGAGTCTTTTTAATACATAGGCTGAGTCTTCAATATGTTGACTCTCTCAAAAGCGTAGACCAGGGAGAACAGAAGCAACCAGTGGCAAAGCTATATACAAATAATGTCAAAGGACATAAATTATGGTGACGTTGGGTATTATACAGCAAATCCTAACAAAGGGATTTTTCAAAGTTAACCCAATTACCAAATAATGTGATTATAACAATAACTATCTATTGTCTTCTTGAACCTTAAGACAGCAAGAACTTCACATTTCCACTATAGAGCCTGTATTTCCCCTGGTCCTGGAACCTTAGGGTGGGGCACACTTTCCTGCATGCTTCTTCTCTCAATTCATACCAAATAATATTGCATCTGCCGATCCCAACCTAATCAATGCAATGAGTACCACCTCAGCATGCTTCACTTCAGATTGTGTCCAGAGACTTCAGGTGTGGAGTGACAACCCTTCCACTTCATTACTCTGGTGAGACCTTTCCTTTCATAGTGTTTTCTAATTCCATTCCAGGTGGTTCACTTCCTAACAAAGTCCCAAAACCTAGATATAGACCAGGTCCCGTGAGATAGAGCATATGTTCACACGTATCCATAAACTAGGGCAAACTATATACTTGAAAGCATAAGTACATAATAGTCTGCAGTGAGTCACTATCAAGATCCTAATGAAATAGTATATACTTAGACTGAGATACCCTCCTCACTTACTTCATATTACAGTTCTCTCACTCACTTCAAAGCTAATCTTAGCAAAGCTAGGAATGCAAAAGCTGAATAAGGGCAAGAGGCTGGCATACTTTAATGATGACTCTTTAGTCACTATCAGGCCACCCCATCAGCTGGTGCCCTATTTGGGGAGTCCTGAGATTCCCAAACAGACATGATGGGCCCAGACCTCAAATAAATACCTCTCTCCATGGTTACTGGTCATCTCTATCAGGAACAACAAAGAAGATCCCTTTGTGGATCCCCCATAGGACCTTGCCCTCAACTTGGATCAACAATGGTAGAGAATGTTCCATCTTCTGAAGGGAGGATGGACAACATACTCTATGCTACACCTGAGGAAGATGGGTCGATATTGGGGCAGCTTGAATTTTCCTACTCTGGACCACAGAATGTGAGCTCAGATCTACAGGGATGCAGAGGTCACATAGGCTCCTAAGCTGAATATGGGCCCCAGACCAAATCAAATCGATGGGGTTTACAGTTAACATTATTTATACCCCATCCCCATATTAGGGAGCTACTCTCTTCCCTGATCCAGCTTTCTGTCCCTTTTCCAGCCATGACATCACCTCCCCAGACAATAACTTGGATCCATCTGCATATCAGATTTCAGGCTCAGAGGAGAAAAACAAACAAACTAGTATAGCTACTGGCACTTTGGAATATAACTAAAATATGCCTACTAGCTATCTACAAAGTGGAGGACCCCCCAACACTTCATTTGCACTATTCCAGCTTTTAGGTCCATGATTGCTCAACAATTTGTTTGGCTTTGTATGTTAACTCTCTTTTCAGCCACCAGGTTCCAGATGCTAGCATGATGCTGACCAGACTTCCCTGGACAGACAACCCCACCAATGTGTCCTGGAGCTCAGATTCCCGGGAGCCCCACCCTACTAGGGAAAGAGAGAGGCAGTCTGGGAGTAGGGATTGAGCAGTCAATGCCCATATTAAGTGGGGAAGCAATTACAGAAGCCAGACCTTCCACCTTCTGCATCCCACAATGACCTTGGTTCCATACTCCCAGAGGGATAAAAAATAGGAAAGCTATCAGGGGAGGGGATGGGATATGGAGATTGGGTGGTGGGAATTGTGTGGAGTTGTACCCCTGTTATCCTATGGTTTTGTTAATGTCTCCTTTTTAAAATAAATAAATAAAAATTTTTAAGAAAAGATATGTCACAGAAAAGCTAGAGAAACATGAACCATACATAACTCTTACTTCTGTCTGTATTCTTCTTTTATATTCTTGTTTTTTCCCAATGACCTTAATCTTGCGTCAGTTAAACACTATTATATATAATGTTCTCAGTGCCATTGCATTTTGCTAGGTGCTAAATGTTCTGCTTAGTGTAGAATAATAATGAGATACTGCTTATAAATTTAATGGAATGAATTGGGACAGTGTTTAAACAGAATACTGGAAAAATAATTTAAGAAAAGATTGGTGGCTGATTGGGTGGTGGCACACTTGGTTAATAGCACATATTACCATGTATAAGGACCTGGATTTAAGACCCCAGTCCTCATCTGCAGGAGGGATGTTCATTAATAGTGAAACAACATTCAAAAATCTCTCTTGACAGGCAGAGAGTATGGATTGACTTGCCAACAGCCATGTTCAGTGGGGAAGCAATTACAGAAGCCAGATTCTGCACCCCATAATGACCCTGGGTCCATACTGCCAGACAGATAAAGAATAGGAAAACTATCAGGGGATGGGATGGGATATGGAGTTCTGGTGGTGGGAATTGTATGGAATTGTACCCCTCTTATCCTATAGTCTTGTTAACAGTTCCATTTTATAAATAAAAAGGGAAGAAAATCTCTAATTTCTCTGTCTCTATCCTAAAAAGTAAATGAATAAAGTCAAATATTGACTGCTAGTGGTTGGTCTTCATAATTAACCAGCTGGGATTAGTTACTGATTATTATTTAAAGTGGTGTACATTAACCAATATAGTAATGATTTCTGATTGATCATTATCCTACTCATACAGGTAGGTATTTCTCCCATTTTCTGGTTTGAGTCTAGGAGTAATGAATAATTGCCAAGGACTGGGAAATTATTTATGGAAACCAGGCTTGAACCCTGTTCTGGTTGTACTGACCTTGTTTCATGAGTTCCAATGGTTTCATAAGACCTGCTGCGAAGCTGAAAAAGAAGATCAGAAGAGAAAACACAAGTAGAACCTAAATTGGAATTGACGTACTACATCAAAGTAAAAGACTCTGGAGTGGGTGGGGGGGAGAATACAGGTCCAAGAAGGATGACAGAGGACCTAGTGGGGGTTGTATTATTATATGGATAACTGAGAAATGTTATGCATGTACAAACTATTGTATTTACTGTTGAATGTAAAACATTAATTCCCCAATAAAGAAATTTTTAAAAAAAGACCTGCTGCAGGGACAGGTTTGATAAACTCCCAGAAATTAAATACGATGATGGAAAGTATTTGATGAAATGTGTTTGAATTTTAAAAATATTTATTTATTTATTTTCTTTTTTGCTGTCCTTGTTGTTTTTTATTGTTGTTGTAGTTGTTATAGTTATTGTTATTGATGTTGTCATTGTTAGATAGGACAGAGAAAAATGGAGAAAGGAGGGGAAGACGGAGGGGGAGAGAAAGAACTGCTGCAGGTCTCTCTTTCTCTCACTTTCTTTCCCTCTCTTTCTCTCCATATTTTTTTCTCCCCTGTCAGAAAAAGAAAGAAAAGAAGCCTAAAGGAAACTTGCTAAATATGGAAATGAAAAGAAAATGAAGTCAATATTATTGCCCATGAGGTAAGTAAACATTTTACAGACTGAGACTATGTATATGGGGTGAGCACATGGAGACAACTTTTCCATAGACTACTGCATGGTGAGTAAAGTAATTCAACACCTTTCTTTGGTGAATAAATTTGCAGTACTAATTTATATCAAAAGCAGGTGCTCTTGACATTAGTCATTTCAATTCTAGCAATTTATCCTATAGTATGTGTACTGGGATGTTCATTACATACTTACCTGTAAGCAAAACCTGTGGTGACATAGTATGCCGGTGACTGTGGATGGAAGTCCTGGCACAGTGCTGAAGTTAGCCTTGGTGACAGGTATGCAGTGATCTGTGCAGGTGCATGGTGGACTGTGTGTGGATCCAGTCTGTGCTGGTGTACAAGGGATTGTGGATAGACTGATTGTAGATAGGGCTGAATAGACTTAAAAGTACAGCCAGCCAGAAGTCGAGCTCTTTTTGTATGCTGCTGCTTCTCCTGGTCAGAAGCATCTCGACGGAGCCATGTATCTGCCATGGCTACTTCTCCTGGGAACTGAACACGTGTGACTCTGCTAGCTGGTAAACTTTTAGACCCCTCTACAGCCATGAGCAACCTTTACCTCAGCTGCTAATTGTTTATCTTTGGGACTAAACTATAGTCAGACTTTATGGACCTAGTGTACTCTTAACCGTTGATGATAAATGCTTGTTTTGCCTTTTACCTGTTTCACCCTAATAAACCTTGTATTGTTTAAACCAGTTCCAGCTCCCTGCTGTGAATGCTCTCACATGCCACAGCAGCCCCACAAGCCCCCTTTTAAGTTAAATTACAACAAAAACCAACAAAAGAAATCATGTGAGCATACATTTGGAAATAACTAGATAAAATATGATATATCCATTTTACAAAATTTCTTTTGGAAAGAAAGGCTTTTAAATACTGATATAAAGATGACAGGCTTAAATACTGATATAAAGATGACTATTGTTTTAGCACTCTATTTTTAAACTGTGGGGAAAGGGCCCACTGTCTGGGAAGTCCAAGCCACTGTTTCCATGAAAGTCTGAGAGGGTTGACCCTAAGCCCCCCTCTCTGAGGGGCAGTAGCCTGGTCCTCCTGACCTTGTGAACTTATGATGCATGGGCTTTTCTGGACAAGGCACCTTCCTGTACATGCTTCTCCATTCCCTTTTGAACAAGAGCCATGAATTACTGTGTATAGCCAACCGAAACCCACTGCAAATATCCTGGCTTTGTTCCACTGCCCCAATCCCTCTGCCTGGAGGTGCTTGTAATCCACCCTTAGAGAAAAAAGCCTATCTATGCATTGTGAGCTCATGACCGGATCCTATATGGTAACTTCCCAGCTAAGATCAAACATCTGACAGGTCATGATTTAAGTCTGCATTGTGTGTATGGCTTAATGATTATCTTAACCTCTCTCAAACCTTTTGGGTATATCTATCTGCTTATATCCCCCATAAATGAGTCAGCCATGAGGCTTCTCCTGGAGCTGGTTGTGTTTCCTCTCCGCACATGTCACCTTTGTCACCAGGGCCCCTTTAGGACCCCCAGGGACCCCGACACCACTGAACATGGGCGTTGACATGTTGATCCATACTCCTAGCCTGAGACTGGAATACTTTAATAATGGCTCTTTAGTCACTACCAGGCCACTTCCATTACCTAGGGTCCTAGTCGGGGAGTCCTGTGATTCCCACACAGACATGATGGGCCTAGATCTCTAACAGATCCCTCTCACCACTGTCACTGGTCATCTCTATCAGGAACAACGTAATGGACCCCTCTGTGTTCCCCTATTGGACCTGGTCCTCAGTGTGAATCAACAGTGGTAGGGAATGTTCCATTCTCCGAAGGTTGGATAGCATACTCTGCCTATCACCCGAGGATGATGGGTCCTGAAATTGGCGCAGCCTGGAATGTTCCTAGCCTTAACCTAGCCTTAACCACGGAATGTGAGCTCAGACCTACAGGGATGCAGAGGTTACATAGGCTCCTGTACTGACTATGGGCCCCAAATCAGATTGATAGGGTTTACAGTTATCAATATTTATATACTTTTACCATATTTGGAAGCTACTCTCTTCCCTGATTAGCCTTTCTGGTCCTTTTTCCAACTATGACACTATCCCCCCCAGACAAAACTTAGGTCACCTGCACATTAGATGTCAGGCACCAGCAAAAACTAGTTGCGTCATGGGCCCCTTAGGATAGACCTAAAATAGACTTACTAGCTTTTTCCAAAATGGAGACCCCAGATCTCCATCCATAATATTTTTGCCTTTAAGCTCGTGGTTAATCAACAATTTTCTCTTCTTTCTAACTTAACTCTTTTTCAGCCACCAGGTTCCAGATACTACCATGAGGCCAACCTGACTTCCCTGGGCAGATGGCCCCACCATGTGTCCTGGAGCCATACCTCCCCAGATCCCTGCCCCACTAGGAAAAGAGAGAGACAGGCTGGAATTATTGATCAACCTGCCAACGCTCATGCTCAGCAGGGAAGCAATTACAGAAACCAGACCTTCCACCTTCTGAACCCTACAATGACCCTGGGTCCATGCTCCCAGAGGGTTAAAGAATAGGAAAGCTAACAGGGGAGGGGATAGGATATGAAGTTCTGGTGGTGGGAATTGTGTGGAATTGTACCTTTCTTATCCTATGGCCTTGTCAGTGTTTCCATTTTATAAGTAAAAACTTAAAAAAAGAAGAATAGATGTTAAGTGGTCAGGTGGTGGTGCACCTGGTTAAGTGCATACATTATAGTATGTAAGGACCCCGGTTCAAGCCCCTGGTCCTCACCTGCAGGGGGAAAGCTTCAAGAGTGGTGAAGCAGGGCTGCAGCTGTCTGTCTCTTTCTATCTCTTCCTCCCCTCTCAATTTCTCTGTCTCTGTCCAATAATAAATAAATAAATATTAAAAATAATAGACATTAATATCAAATTCCTATAGTTCCAAGATGTGCGGTTACCTCTCATTAGTGTGTATCCAGTTGAAGTGCAATATGAACAGAAAAGTCAGTTATAGGGTGTAGATATTGCTTAGCTGTCACTGTAAATTAAAAGTCCGTGTTAGACACAGATGCCATCAATTCTTGAGACTATCACCTTAGGATAATTATGTTATTGTTACCTCCACATCTGGTTAGTTTTTAAATCTGGATCCTTAATTGTCACATAAAATATCTTCAGAAAACATTATCCTAGGCATAGTTGTAAAACAAAATAATTACTGATTCTGCCAGAAGATGCAAGCCACTCTGTAAACACTTCCAGTGAGAAACAGCAGAAATCGCCAAACATCTCAGAACAGACCACAGAATTTTCATAACAAAAAAAGGTGCTCTCTGATGTGTTATGGCTAGTTATTGCTTGTCTGGCTTTCAGAAAAATAAAAACTCACTTGACTTGAAATCAATTAAGGAAAACAAAACAAACGATAATAACCAAGACAGGAGATGGAGCCAGTGCCTTGTGCTTTGAGACTCTACTGTCAGTCTTAAAGATGCTACAATGTCACAGTCCTCTCCTTGGCTAATGAAGAACATAGGGTGCTCCTGATGATTTGTTCAGAAGTGGCTCAAAGGAATCGTTAGACCTTGTTTATGGAGAAGTCTTAGACCCAGAGTAACTGAGATTTGACAAACTGGCCCTTTGACCTTCAGTGCTGGAGGAGAGTGACATTCTCGCTTCTCGTGCGCTGCTTATGGTGTTAGGGGCTGGAGAGTTAGTTAATAATGTGGGTTTTTTTTCCTTCTCTTTCCTCCTCCCCTTCTCTCATAAATAAAAGAAAATAAATATTAAAAACATCCATTGCAATAGATTTAGGTCTTAAAATATGGGGAAAGAAGAGGGTGGGGAAGAAAGAAACTGGCTAGGTGGATTGCTCAGTGGTGCAACAACAGGAACTGCATACCAGACAACCTCAGTTTTTATTAATTCCATGAAAAAGTTGCTGCATTGCACTAAAATAAAAGACTCATGGGTGGATGGGTGGGGAGGGTTCGGTTCCTGGAACATAATGGTAGAGGACCCAGTGAGGGTTGTATTGTTATCCATAAAACTGGGAAATGTTATGCATGTACAAACTATTGTATTTACTGTTGAATATACAACATTAATTCCCCAATAAAGAAATTTAAAAAAAGACCTGCTGCAGGGACAGGTTTGATAAACACAAACTACTGTATTTATTGTCGAGTATAAAACAGTAATTCCCCAATTTAAAAAAATGACAAACATTTAAAAAAATTCTATGAAAAAAGGCTGTGTGTGTGTGTGTGTGTGTGTGTGTGTGTGTGTGTGTGTGTGTGTGTGTGTTTTCAGCCTGTATTTCAATAAGAAAGTATGCTCCAAAGCATTTTGGCGGTGGTGGCCAAAATGATCACTGCACCACAGTACTTTTCTTTTCATACTTGACTTTTATGCTTCACCAAATACTGTAGCTTTCTGATTTATGGTCAATTTCTTCGTTACAAGAAAATATCTTTACTTTTGTTAGTTAAAATTCATTATTTTGAAGTAACTAATTTATTTCACTGGAACAAGGTTTTGGGAGTCAGAGAACAGAAACACTCCCCTATGTCTGTGAGTTGAAATATTCCCTGCATGCACAGCTCTTCCTCCCCCGTGTTTCCCCAATGAGTTATTTCAAACACCTGGTTGGGAATTACTTTATGTCCTCATGATATTTCCTCCCCTATGACATTCTAAGTGAAGACAATGAGAGGGAAAGATAGGCTCCTTTTGGCTTCAGATCACACGATAGGACTTTCTTGACAAACAGATTAACCTAGTAAATGAAATAGTTCTCATAGTCTGAAGATAAAAAGTGAATGCAAATTATGCTTGTTGTGATTAAACTGTCTAACAAGTAAGACTTATATGGCTGATGAGTGTAGTGATTCCCCTAGCACAGTTTACTAGTTGATACGGTGAGAAGCAAGGAAGATAGATACATATCTTATATGTCTGGTTTCATCCTTTTCCTGTCCATCATTTGATTTTTATTTTTAAACACTTATTTTCATATTTTACCTTTTTTGCTTCCCTACAATCTTTCCTTTGGAACTTCCCAAGCAAAAGGCCTCACAATCTAGAAACTGAGCTGAGATAACTTTGGATATAGCTAAGATTATCAAGCTAAGATTATGACCTCTTGTTATTATTATTATTATTATATCCATAGCATGGAACTGGTGGCTTCTCTTTTCATTTTGATCACAGATCCAGCCAGTCATTTTCTTTTCAAGAATTAACAATATGGACATAGAGTGGAGACCATTTCAATAGTTGGCACTCAGTTCTTCTGGCATTAAATTCTCTTTTATTTCAAATATTTTATCACAAACTCATTGTATTTATTCAAGGGAGATGAAAAAGTACAATAATAATTATTATTTATTACTATTATATTATGCATATTTTTATTAGAGCTCAGTTCTGGGGTATGGTGATGAATATAGAGGATTGAATTTGGGACCTTTGGTATCTCAGGCATGAAAGTCTTTTGGCATAACCATGAAACTGTCTCCCTAGGCCCTTTCTTTTGTTTTAATCCTGGTGATTAAAATGAGTGAGAAACACAGACAGACCCCAACACAGTCATTATATGCAGTGCTCGGGATTAAAGCCAGAAACTCCTGCATGCAAAGTTGTTCTAGCTCTGAACCAGCTCCCTGACCCTAAATTCTACTTTTCTCTTAAAATTTTATCATTTGATATTATTTTTTAGTAATATTACATGCTGACTTCACACATATCAAGAAAGCATTCCTAAGTTATGTTAATGTGTATAGATTACATTACCGCTGAAGGTCTATTTCTCCAAGTTCCCATTCTATCTGCTCTCCTAGTCCTCATTAGCCCACCCTTCCCTTCTACCCTACTGGTAACCTCCAGTTGGTCTTACAGTTTAAAAGTTAATTTTGTTTGGCTTCATTCATTCATGTATTTGTTTAGCTTCTCTACATACCACACATGAATGAAAACTTACAGGGTTTATCTTTTCTTCATCTGACTTATTTTACTAGATATAATACCCTCTAGATCCAACTATGGTGTTTCAAATGGCAGGGTTTCATATTTTATAGTTGAATAATACTATTATTGTATAAACAGATCAAATCTTCTTTACCCAGTTCTCTGTCAAGGGCACTTGGGTTGTTTCCAGCTCTTGGTTATTGAGAATAATGCTGCAGTAAACACAATGGTACACATATATCTTTGAATTAGTGCTTATGTATTTGAGGGCTTGCTTTCATCTGACCTCACAGATTTATTGCTCTGGGCGGCACCTGTGCTTGCTTTCTCCTGCTGTCACCATTAGTTAAGGGTTCCCATATGGACAGATATTGCTGTTCAATGCAGGCACTGCAACCTGGTCATCAGGTGGTCAGAAGCTTTTGTGGAAACTCTTGAATGGTTTTCTGACGTGAACTCCCGGAGATAAGCATTCCTGGTCCCCACAACTTCCAAATCCCGGTTACCGCCCCAACTCCGCAGAAGGGATTGCTGGTTGTCTGCTCATTCTTCTAGCTGATATTGACCCTGTCAGAACTGTACGGATTCCCCACATCTAACGTGACCATGGGAAAAACTTGGAAAGAGGCTGTATATTTTAGAATGCGGATCTCCCCCTGGTGCTTGGAACCCCAAACTTTATAGGACACCTAGTATATGGCTGCTTTACCCAAGTGTGAGACATAGATTCAAGCCTGGCCTCTGCCACACAGAAGGGAGCTGTAGTGCTTTGCATCCTTTCCCTCTCTCTATCTCTGTGTCTCTCTGCAGAATTCAGCCTGGAGAGGTGAAAGCCCAGAGGTGGCGAGAAGCAAACGAACAAAAATCCTAGCGCGTGACATATGCTGAGCATGTAGAGGTGAAGAAGACTGACACAGACTCCACCAAAGTGTCTAGGTGGTTTTGCCTGGGAGGTTGGTTATGAGCGCTTTTTATTTTCCTGCTTTTACAGCATTTCTAAAGTGAAGACATTGCTTTTGCTATTAGAATAAATATTTTCCCTGGTTCTCAAGTTTTTATGGCGCTGGGGCTTTGGGAAGGTACAATTTCACTACTCCTGAGCTGACTTATTCATTTTTTTTTTTTTTTTTTAGATAGAGATATAGAGGGAAAAGGCAGAGAGAGAGAGAGAGAGAGAGAGAGAGAGAACCTGAAAGAGACCATAGAAATGAAGCTTCTTTCACTATGGTGGAGGTTGGATTGAATCTACATTGTGCATATGGCAAGGCAGCACACTATCCAAGAGAGCTATTTTGCCAGCATTTTTTCAGTCTTTTAATTTCAGATGTATCAAGTGAGATAGAAATACAGAGAGAAAGGGATAAACATAGCACCAGAGCTCTCCTCCCAGTGCTGTGATACCCCCCCCCACCGGGGTAATGGGCTTTGAATCTGTTTCTTATACATACTAGATAAAATATCTTACAGCACCCCCCCCCTTTTTAAGTGTCTAATGGGAAAGCTATAGTAGAAAGTGGTTAGACTGTCAATCCAACCACTTTATAAGTAGGAGATGTTTGCTCTCCCACTTTCTCTGCTGCTCACTCATGATCCAGGGTAGAGGACAACCTTTTCCTAGTTCACTGAATTTCATTTCTCCACCCTGTTTCTTGAATCTGTAACGTGTGCCTTGTGACTTTCCTTCCTTGATATGGATCAAAACTGTGCCATTAATCAAAAGAATCTCGGAGTTCACTTCCTCAGAGTGGTAGCTTGGCTGATCCCTTAAGTGTAGCTAGTTCCTTTTCTTTCAGCAGGTGATATAATTTGTGTATTCTTAATTTAATAAAGCTTCTAAAGACTCTCCCCCTGCCAAACATAGTTTGATATCCAGAATATAGAGCTAGCCATTCCTTAAATGTTGGTCAAGCCAAGCATAGCTCTGTGACTTTTTCATGTCTGGAATCTTCAGTTTATAACAGATTGCCTGGAGATTATTAGTGCTTGATAAAATTTTGCTGAATGAATAAATAATCTAGAAGCCACTTGAAAATTTATATTCTTCCAATCTCTTTATTTCTCTTATGAGACAAAGTCAATGATATTCCTTGTTATCTATCCATGAAAGACATAAGAAAGTAAGTCAAGTTCAGAATGTGCAGAAATTATTAGTGTTCATAAGGGAAAAGGCTTATGATCCTGACTCAAGTATTAATGACTACCACACATTACTGACTGCTATACTTAGACTAGCTGCGAAAGAGCTGTCTAAAATTAACATTTTCCATGAAATATTTTTTGACACTGGGCCTTTGCCAACAAAACCTGGAAACAGGGTAGTAAGGAGAATAGATCAGGATCTAGGTTAGGATCTTTGCTGCGATACACACACTTCCCTGGCCTATTTGGAGAAGACCAACTCCATTGCTTCTATGGAGAAAGGAATCAGTCATATAGCTTCTGACCTGGTGTGTCCAGTGTATGTGACTTGCTCAGTCAACTGCTTTCTTGTCCATCCCATCTACTTCCCATCAGCAAAGCTGAGAAGCCAGACGAGGAAGTGTAAGCCATGACCTCTTGTCCTTGGGTTTCCTAGGGATAGAGAAGGTCAGCTGTTTGAGACCCCTCTTTTATTTCATTTTAATTAAATGATTTTTGCTGTTTTAAGCAATATGGGAGAATGAATTCAAGGTCAAGGATGTGAAAAATGCCACTGTGTTGTTTTCAATGGGCTATGTTGTTTTCGCCGGGCTGGCTTCACGGGCGGGTAACAGACGACCAGGGACTCATGGTTGAGCTGTAGGCAGTATCTCTTTATTCATGCAGGATGCAGCACAATCTAAGCTGAGCTAAGTTAAACTCAAGTACCCTAAAACTCACAATGCTGTCTTTATATATACTTGCCAAGTAGGGTGGAAACAGGATGTGACATAGAGAGGGTAGAGAGAAAAGTGACTGGTGAAAATCAGAGTGTGACAAGGAGGGGGCGGAGCAGGCGAGAATCCTATCACTGAACCACCAATGCCCTGGAGTGATGGTGGTGCATGTTAACAGTGGTTATGTAAATAGAATGCAGTGGTCTTCTTCTTCTAGCGTTTGCCCTTCTTCCGTAGCAGGTCAACAGCATCAGGTTGAGCCTGATGTAAAGTTTCGAGACCTCCTTTGAATCTGGAGAGGTGGCAGTCGTTGACTATGTGGGTCATAGTCTGTCTGTAGCCGCAGGGGCAGTTCGGGTCGTCTCTGGCTCCCCAGCGATGGAACATAGCGGCGCACTGGCCATGGCCTGTTCTATAGCGATTGAGGAGAGCCCAATCATAACGTGCTAGGTCAAAGCCGGGTTGACGCTTGCAGGGGTCTGTGATGAGGTGTTTGTTCTTGACCTCAGCTGACTGCCAACTCTGTTTCCAAGAGTCTGGAACAGAGAAGTTCAGTGTAGGCGTAGGGGACCAGATTGGGTGACGAGACGTCAAGCATTGGACAGGGTGGGCGAAGATATCTGCGTATATTGGCAGGTCCTGTCGAGCGTAGACGTGGGAAATGAACTTAGATGATGCCACATCCCGACGAATATCTGGTGGGGCGATGTTGCTAAGAACTGGCAGCCATGGAACTGGGGTGGAACGGATGGTTCCAGAAATTATCCTCATGGAGGAATATAATTTGGAATCGACCAAGTGGACATGGGGGCTACGGAACCATCCTGGGGCACAGTATTCTGCAGTGGAATAGCATAATGTCAGAGATGATGATCGTAGTGTGGAAGCGCTCGCGCCCCATGAGGAGCTGGCCAGTCTTACAATGATGTTATTCCTCACTCCCACCTTTGCTGCAGTTTTTATGAGATGTTCGTGAAATGACAGAGTGCGATCGAGAGTAACGCCAAGATAGACTGGCTGGGCTTCATGCCGGATTCTCGTATCGCCAAGCTGCACGTTAAGCTCACGCGAGGCCGAGGCATGGTGTAGATGGAAAACAGATGATACCGTTTTTGCAGTGCTAGGGATTAGTCGCCATTTTTTACAGTAATCAGATATCAGAGACATGTCTTTCGTGAGTGTTTCCTCGAGGATGTCGAACTTGGATGCCTGAGTTGCACAGCAGATGTCATTGGCGTAGATGAACTTCCTTGAAGAAGTTTCTGGGAGGTCATTGATGTAAATATTAAATAGCGTAGGAGCCAGAACAGAGCCCTGGGGGAGGCCACTTGAGACAAGTCTCCATCTGCTAGACTTGTCACCCAGATGTACCCGGAATCTTCTGTTTTGGAGAAGAAACGATATAGTGTTGGCCACCCATGGAGGCAGGCATCTTGAGATCTTGACTAGGAGACCACGGTGCCAGACCGTGTCATAGGCTGCTGTGAGATCAACAAAGACATGCATTGGATGCATTGGATCGACCTTCCCGTGGTGCATCTTGTGAGTACTCATTCATTGGGAAAACTGACGATCCTTCCTAGCTGACTGAATCCACATGGATCCCAGTCACTTTCAAAGCCAGCAACAAGCAGCTCCTGCCAGCTTTCAAGCTGTTGGTCCTGCTCTTCGAGTCCTCCAACTTAATGTTGAGGGGCTGTCCTTTGCCAAACGCGTTCTTATTGGTCAATTGGCGATTCAGCATCAGGCAGATGTTATCTGCCTACAAGAAACACATATAGCAGTCGATGAAACTGCTCGATTCACCATCAGTGGATTCGATTTAATATGCTATAATCTCCATCCTAAACATGGCCAAGCCATCTACGCCAAATCGTGTCTTGCGGACTTTTACCATACGGCCTCTTTGACCTTCTACGACTCCATTACTATTGGAACTATTCAGCTCGTCAACGTATATAAGCCTCCCAGTGCCTCATGGGATAACGAGGTCCTTCCTAGCCCGAATCACCCAGCCGTTTACGTTGGAGACTTTAATAGTCATCACCAAGACTGGGGATATTCCTCCACTCGTGCTGACGGCTCTATCTTAGCCGACTGGGCTTCAGCGAATGACCTCTCCCTATTATACGATCCCAAACAGCCAGGCTCTTTTCACAGTGCTAGATGGAATAAAGACTTGTCACCCGACCTGTGCTGGATTAGCACAGTCAACGGCCAAGCCTTTCCCGCTATGAGACACGTTCTCAAGATCTTCCCGCACAGTCATCACCGCCCAGCTATCATCCACATTGGTCTCCAGCTCCCACTGATTCTGTGCTCGGAGAAACTAAGATGGAACTTTCAGAAAGCAAACTGGCATCTGTTCAGTGATCTTACCAACAAATCTATTCCTGCAATTCCAATTAACTCTATCCCCTCTGAAGATTCCTATAGGCGCTTCCGCCAAGCCATCTTCAAAGCAGCTTCCCAAGCGATTCCTTGTGGG
Source organism: Erinaceus europaeus (assembly GCF_950295315.1). NCBI lineage: Eukaryota > Metazoa > Chordata > Mammalia > Eulipotyphla > Erinaceidae > Erinaceus > Erinaceus europaeus. Next base: position 17,668,660 of record NC_080174.1, read on the forward strand.
AGACGTGCTAACTATACGCCTTGTCTTGATGCTGAATGCGAGGAACTACTAAAGCAGTATGATGAGTCGGGCGACCCAGATGTGGCTGACCATCTCATTGCCTCCCTGGATGCAGCACGCCAAGCCCGCTGGAAACAACTCACGGAAAGTCTGAACTTCACCCACTCAAGTAGGAAGGCCTGGAAGCTTCTTCACAGACTGGGTGCCGGTAGCCAACCCCCTCCCATCTCCCATCCTCCCGTATCTCCAGACTCAGTGGCCAGTCACCTAACTCAAGTTGGACGTGCTAAGATCGACCCAGTCTGGAAAAGAGAAATTTCCCATGAGTGGTCATCCCACTTCCGTTTATCTTGTCCATCTCCAAAAATCTCTCCCTTTACACTGTCTGAACTGGAAGACGCTTTGAAGAGGGTTAAACCGGGAACAGCTGCTGGCTATGATAACATCACCCCAGAACTCATTTTTAACCTGGGCCCCGTGGCAAAGAAGTGGCTTGCTTCATTCCTGTCCCACATCTTGGAATCTGAGTCTATGCCCAAAGTTTGGCATCGTGCGAAGATTATAGTGGTTTTGAAACCAAAGAAAGACCCAACACTGGCCGCCAGCTATAGACCAATTTCTCTCCTCTCTGTGTGTTACAAACTCCTTGAGAGGCTGCTTCTGTCACGTATTTCTCATCTTACAGAGAAATTCCTATCACCCGCCCAGGCTGGTTTCCGCCCAGGAAGATCTACCTGCGAACAAGCCCTGGCCCTCTCAACTTACATTGAAAATGAATTCCAGAAGAATGCAGTGGTTATTTAAATAGAATAGTGTTAAGCAGGGGGGATTTAAACCAAATGGTCTCATGCATACCAACACCACTGAGTAATCTAGATACATTTTCTTCAGAACTGAAAGAGGGAAGCAGAGATAGGAGAGAAGGAGAGATAGAGAGAGACAACATGGCACTGCACCACAATCCATGGAGCTCTGTTGGTACCAGCCACGGTGCTCCCATGTGGTACTGGAGATTACATCTAGGGTCTTGGGCATTATTGAAAGCCCATGCTCTACCTAATGAGCTGTGAGGACTTATCCAGTTGGAGTTGTAGACTTTCAGAGATGTGGACTAGACAAGCATATTCAAAAACTTCTTGTCAGATGACTTTCCACAAGATGAACTCAGGAAACATTAGTTTTTCTCTGTTGTCTGTAAGCATCGATGGAGGATGGAAGCCTGGGAGGAAAAATGGTGTCCTGCCATGGTTAGCTCCTTAAGGAATCAAGTTTCATTCCACTGATGAACCACATTCACCAGATCCATAATGATGTTCCCAGAATGGCTGTCAACCAGTGAGAACACACTCATCTCTAATCACCACCTTATATTCTTGGACATTTGGCTTTCTTTATACGTGACCTCCTGTTGCTGATTTGTTTTTGCCTTGGCTTTTTTTTCCTCAAGCTTGCAATTACATTGGCTCCTTTTTTAGTTTTTGACATTTGGTTCATTCTTTATTTGGTCAACGTGTTTTCAAAATGACCTTTCCCCTAGGGGTGATAATGACATGGGTGATGTGAAAAAAGAATTTGAACAGACCCAATGCATTGTTTATTCCCAAGACAGCCGTCACACATGTATAGTTACTTATCTCCTAGTGATAGGTTTATAAGTACACTAGTATGGTGTGTCCAGATCCCTGAGGTCCCAAGTTCAATCCCTGACATCACCATAAGCCAGAGCAGAGCAGTGCTCTGGTTTAAAAAAAAATGTAGACACTCAATCTTGTGATATAAGTCACCTGGGAGTGTGTCTGCTTTATCTTGTGTGCAATTCAGATTCAAATCAGGATTCCACTGCAAGAGGGAAGATTTGGTCTTTGGTGTTGTGGTATTGTTCTCTCTCCCACTTTACCTCCTCTCTCTCTCCCTTTCTCTCTCTCTCTCTCTCTCTCTCTCTCTTTCTCTCTGTTACCTGATAAAGTCAGTTAGGAGCAGTGAAACCCTGGTGATAAGTATATATATCCTCAGACCTCATTCCACACGTCATGAATTAGAAATTGAGAGCCACAATTAGGAATCTGTCTTCCCAACAGGCTCCCTGGAAAATTCTAATGTGTTGAAGATATCTGCCAACCTTTGTGTTGCCAGAGAGATTGTAGCATGACACTTCAGAATAACAGCCCCACTGGGGCTTTATAATAAAGGGCCCAGTGACTATAATCCATATCAAATGCAAGGATTACTGATCCTCAGAATCTTCTTACTTGGCTAGCAGTCTTGATTTTTATTGCCACAAAGAGTTTTTCTGATCTCTTCCTGTGACATAGCTTCTTTTTTATTTTTGGATAAGTTCTTATGTAGGCTAAGAAAAATGCAAATATAACTATCCAGAGCTACAAAGAAATGAAAGCAGAAGGTAATTCTATATTTTACAATAGTGTTTGCATTCCAAAACTATTGAGAGTATTATTATTTCACAGTAAACACATTTAATCCATAAAAATGGAATTCAGTTTAGTAAAATATAGAATCAGAAACCACTTTTTTCCATGTGTTCGTCTATGCACTTACAATATTGTTCTGGTCCTTTCTGTCTCTTTCTGACATTCAAGATATCGAAGTGAGGGTGTGGTGAGTCCTCTGGGGCCAAATTCTGGATTTCCTTGGGACTTCCAGTAGGGGCCATGGTCAACTGAGCTGTGAAAACAGAAGCCAAAAATTTCTATTTCATTTCTGTGAAGGGTATCAAGACTGAATAGGCTTCCTGCTGCTTGTGTAGGTGACATGGTGATGGCCATAGTCAAAACAGAGAAACCAGAGCTCAGAAAGAAGGACTGTGGGCCCCAGATCAAATCGATGGGATTTACAGTCAACAATATTTATACACTTTTCCCATATCTGGGAGCCACTCTCTTCCCTGATCCAGCTTTCTGGTCCTCTATCCAGGCATGACATCATCTTCCCAGACAATAACCTGGGTTCACCTGCATATCAGATGTCAGGCTCAGGCAAAAACTAGTAAAGTCATGGGCCCTTTAGAATACACCTAAAATAGACTGACTAGCTATTTCCATAACAGAGACCCCCCAAATCTTCAGCTGCAATATTCCAGCCTTTAGGTTCATGATTAATTAACAATTTGTTTGGTTTATATGTTATCTCTTTTTAGCCACCAGGTTTCAGATGTTACCATGATGCCAACCGGACTTCCCTGGACAGATGACCCCACCAATGTGTCCTGAAGCTCTGCTTCCTCAGAGCCCTGCCCCACTAGGGAAAGAGAGAGAGAGAGAGAGAGAGAGGCTGGGAGTATGGATCAACCTGTCAATGCCCATGTTCAGTAGAGAAGCAATTATAGAAGCCAGACCTTCCACCTTCTGCACCCTATAATCACTCTGGGTCCATACTCCCAGGAGGTTAAAGAATAGGAAAGCTATCAGGGGAGGGGATGGGATAATGGGATACAGAGTTCTGGTGGTGGGAATTGTACCCCTCTTATCCTATGGTGTTGTTAAAAATTCGGCGGCTCTAGCTGTCCGGGCTAGCTTCACGGGCGGGTAACAGAGACAACCAGAGACATACGGCTGGGCAGGGAAGCTGTATTTCTTTATTCAGGAACAACGATTCATAAACTAAACCAAACTAATCACCAAACAGAACTCTGCTGTCTCTTTGTGGCGGCGCAAGCACTCTCTCTTACTCTGCAACTCAGGAACCCTCTAACTCCCGAACTCTTGAACTCTGGAACTCTTCAACTCTCCAACTGTGGAACTCTCTAACTCAGGCAGGGTTCTTAGGGGCGGGGCCAAGCGGGCCCGCGAAACTAACTGGACTGATCCAATTCTCTTGGCTGGGGAGAACTACCCAATGTAAAGCATACAACACTATGGTCTTGTCAGTGTTTCCATTTTATAAATAAATAAATAAATAAAAGAAGGTACATTTAGCAGTGATAATTCGACAGTGAAAGTCACAACAGAGAAAAGACAGTGCATTTTTATATTTTGAAGACAATGCAGCTGTCATTGTAAACAATAAAGAGGAAATGACAGGTTCTGTCATCACAGTCCCAGTTGCAAAGAGTGTGCAGACATATGGCCCAGGATTACATCCAATGCTGGCAGTATTGCATGGTTCTTTGGGGTATTTGTGTATTTGTAAAAAAGAAAATAATAAAAGCTTATCTGTTCCCCCACCCAAAAAATAAATAAAATACTGTTCTGAAAAAAAAAAAATTTTTTAGTACCATTTTTTAGTACCACATAGATTATGAAAATAGAAATACCTCTTAATGTAGCTGGTTAGCAAATAGTATTAGGTCTTAGAGACCTTGGAAAAGACAGAGGAATCTTCTGTCCACTTGTTAACATCTAGCCATGTGAAGTTGTTCTCAGTTATGTCATAACATTGTATTCTGTGCTATAGATCATGGTGGTTGACTCACTGCTCTCTAATAACCCTGCTTGCTCTGTGCATTGGGGACATGTGATTTCTGAGGAATAGTCCAACTGCATTACTTGCACTCCCTTGGACCTAATACAAGTGAGGCTCAACTCAGTCTAAAGCCCTTCTTCATAAAACTCTGGACCTTTAAAAGGTCTTTCTTTTTCTCCCTTTCTACTTCCCTCCCTCACATCCTCATTCTCTAAAAATTAGACCCTAGGAACAAGTGACTCAGTGGTATTGCTCATGTAAGAGCTGCTGGCTTCTTCCTCTGGGAAGAGAGGGGTGGTGATGGGAGGGCAGGTTTAAGTCCTGGTGCTTGATAGTGGAAAAGTACTGAGGTTGGCAATGAGAGTGTCTTGCAGACATCTATCATGGACAGAGAATTTATACAACTATATTACAAACCATTAACCCCTCAATAAAATTACAAGATATATATATATATATATATATATATATACACACACACACACATATATATATATACACATATATATGTATATATATATTATCTATCGTGGATGGGGGAATGTGTAAGTGGCTAGAACATAGGACATATATCTGAGATGCCGAGTTCCTTTTTTAGTACTGCATATGCAGAAGTGATGCACTGGTCCTCTTTCTCTTCCTCTCTTTCTTTTCCATCAGTCAAGCAATCAATCAGCTAGCCAGCCAACCTACCAACCAACCAACTTTTGAAGTAAAATAAAAAAGCCTTAAGCAACAGGAAGCTCACCTCTGATCCTTCCTCTCCCCATGTTTACAGAGATGACCACCTTGTGGACAACTTGAACACACCTCACCCCTGCAGATCTGCTTTTACTTTGAGTTTGTATATTTCTGTCCTGGCAGGTATCCTGCTCTATAATCTTAACAGCAGTAGTAGCAGCAGGAGCAGCAGCCAGCAGAGAATAAATACATCTGCCTTTTGGCAGTTTACAGTTTCCACAGGGGAGAACAAAGGGGCTTTAGGTTTTGTTGTTCTGACATGTTGAGGATTTCACTAGTTGATCTAGTAATAAGTCTTAAATATTTAAATATTTTAGGGCTTTAAATCCATTTTATCCTTTCAGTTTTTTTTACTTTAATCGCATTATTCTGGATCTAATCTTTAAGAAACAAAGACTTTCTTGCTAATAACACTTGTTTCTACTTAGAAAAAGAGCTAACGCTATAACTATTAATTTATATTTATTGATTGATGACTTGATTACATTTTGAAAGAAACTCAAACACACGAGTGTAATTACTGTTAGCATGTCTGTAAGAACTTGCATTCATAGAATTGAAGTCTGTAAGTGAAATTAAAACATTTCATTTTTCCTCTTTAATCAACTTGAGTTCAGTCAGGCGAAGCGATAAAATGTAGATAGTTCAGGGTTACCCCAGAACTGGTGTTTTGAGGGTAACTGACTAGGGGTTGGGATGGTAAGGGGCAAGAAACACAAGAGAAAGGAGAAAGAAAGATAAGTCACAAAGATACGTAGGAAAAATACCACATGAGGATGGAGGCAGAAATGGGGTAATGGTAGCTGAGAAAGACAGTCTGCAGGCCTGGAAACCGGAATTTCCCTATCTTCACACCTGAACAACAGTAAAAGACAATTTCCATGCAATAAGCTAAAATACACATCTGGGAACTAGTGCGTCCAATCCCTGCAAGGCACCTAGGGAAACAGGTGATTGTGGTAGGGGAAGTTCTGAGGGATAGGAGGCCTGGAATCCCAAGTAGTTGATTCTATGGTCGGCCATTTTGTTTTGTTTATGATATCTGTTTCCTTATGAGTGGGGAAGAACAGTAAATGGCACTGCGGAGATAGTTGGTAGGGTTTTTAAAGAGCATAATGGGAAACACTTTATATTGTAGAAGGGACTTCAGAAAGGTAACCACACCTGGAATACAGAAGCCCAATAGGAAAGACAGGTAATCTCAGTGGACCAATAGGAAGTTAACTCCAGGGGTTACTAGAATTAGGAATAGAAGAGAGGGGAGAGCACATGGAGGAGTCATTTCTCTTCATGGCCCTAATGCAGCTGTCACATGAGCTACCCTGCACCTTAATTCTGTTTCTGCCCCACTCTCTTCCACTTCACTTCTTTCAAAGAAAAGTTTACACTCTGCATACCTGATCTCAGAGTCATTTGGGATTCTTCTAAAGTGACTTTTCTTGGGAGGGAACTAGCTCTAGGTCCTTCTCTCAGACCCAGGGTTGGTCCTCCCACAGCCATTCACATAATGAGACAGAAAGGAAGAGTAGCTACAGGCAGAAAGAGGGGCCCTAGGCAGAAGGTCAAGAGTGTTTTTGTTCCCATGTCATCAAAAGACACCATGCTTGAGAAGTTCCAGTGGGTCAAACAGATAATACTCAGGACACTGCAGAAGTTGCAACCCACTCAGGTGTGCAGAGGACAAAATTTCCAAGCAACAATCAGAAGGAGCATATCAGAAGCTGACTACGCAATTATCGATGCAACCTGTGAAACCTCCATCTCCCTTGAATAGGTAACAGAGCTCCTTATAAAGACCTCAGTCTGCCCAGTGTGGGCACCTCACTCAAGGACCACTTGCTGTTTCTTTGCTGGAGCACCCCTTCACCTTCCCCTCTATCTCTCCCTTCCAGAAGAGATTCTCTACTTCTATTAAACTTTCCCTGTCAAAATTCATTGTCTCCTCTCTCCTTTCCCATTCCTCGAATTTGGTGACTGACACTAACTCTTGGGTTCGTAGATCACAAGAACCTGAGAAACTGGGAATAATAAAATGCCCCCCTCCCAGCAATACTCTAGTTAAATGATCTCCACCTCTGTGGCTTTGAGTTTTCAAGCCCAGTTTACAACAAAGAAAACAATGAAATAATTTACATATAGACATAGGATGGTCTTGTGTAGAAGAGATCTGAAACACTGACCAAAAAGAACTTGAGGGGATAGATATGGGGTGAAATGCCAATAAAATGAACCTGGGGGGTAAATTGGGGATGAAATAACTGCCCTCTTACCACATAATACACTACCTGTTTTTTTTTCTTTTCTTTTCTTTTTTTTTTTTTTTGCCTCTAGGGTTATTGCTGGGACTCAGTGCCAGCACTATGAATCCACTGCTCCTGGAGGCCATTTTTCCCATTTTGTTGCCCTTGTTATTGTTGTTGGATAGGACAGAGAGAAATGGAAAGAGGAGGAGAAGACAGAGAGGAGGAGAGAAAGATACCTGTAGACCTGCTTCACTGCTTGCGAAGCAACCGCCCTGCAGGTGGGGAGCTGGGGGCCAAACCAGGATCCTTATGCAGGTCTTTGTGCTTTGCACCAAGTGTGCTTAACCCGCTGTGCTACTGCCCACCCACCCCCCATTTTTTTTTAAAATAAATTATTTTCTACTTTTAAGAAAATAATTTTCCTAGCAGAAGTGAAGTTATGGGGCTCTGAAAGGACAATGGGTAGGTAAACTCAGAGATGCCTTTTGTATTTTGGCACTCTTCCTACACATTGATAAACCAAGGACTGTCAGTGATTATTGGCATAAGGAAATAGGGAGGTCATCAGTACTTTGAGACTAAGCAAAAGATGTTCCCTTTTTTCTAGAAGAGTTTACTTTAGACAACTGTATTTATTATTTACCAGTGCTCTTCTCTTCTCTGGCTTTTGGTAAGGCCAAGGGGATTGAACCTGAGACCTTAGAGTCTCAGGAATGAAAATATTTTTGATATCTTTTAGGCTATCTCCCCAGCTCTATTTAAAAAAAATTCAAATTATAAGTCCTTGTTTCTTTGAACTGTATGTAAATGGCTTTAAAGGGCAATTAATTCACTCAACAACTTTTTGTTCCCTACTGAATTGTCTTTCTCTAGCGTCAAGAGCCATATCTTTGAAAGGCAGTGTCCAAGACTTCTAGTTTGGGGACTGGGGAAGGTAGGAGCCTCATCTCAGCAGGCAACTACTTTTTTATTGATTTAATAATGATTGATAATACCATAGGATAAGAGGGATACAATTCCACACAATTCCCTCCACCAGAGTCACATATCCCACTCCCTCCATTAGAAGCTTTCCTATTGTTTATTCTTCTAGGAGTATGGACCCAGGATCATTATGGGGTGCTGAAGGTGGAAGGTCTGTCTTCTGTAATTGTTTCTTTGTTAGATATGGGCATTGGCAGGTCAATCCATACTCCCAGCCTGTTTCTATCTTTTCCACCTCTGGGGAGGTGGGATACCAGGACACATTGGTGAGGTCATCTGCCTAGGGAAGTCAGGTTGGTGTCATGGTAGCATCTGCAACTTAGTGGCTGAAAGAGCATTAATATAGAAAGCAGAACAAATTGTTTGATAGTCAGGAACATAAGGGTAAGAATAGATCAGATGAGATTTGGGGTCTCCATTTTGGAAAAAGCTGACAGTCTTTTTTAGGTATATTCCAAGGGTTCCATGACTTTACTAATTTTAGGCAACCATTTTTCAAAGGCACCTCTTGTCAGAAAGAGATAACCCAACAGTGTACATTTTCTCTAGAGGAAGCCTGTTAGCAAATACAGATGGTATCCCCAGTTACCAGGTGAAGTTGGGATGAACTATGAATGACAAATGGCACTGTCATGCCCTCTTTCTTGAGTACACAAGCTTACTTATTTGAAAATGTATATGAAGAGTGAGTTGTATTTACTTGGCTGTATCAGAGGATAAACTTTCTGCTTTTGAAATCTCTTATTGGATCATCTGTGAAACACACGACTGACTTTCTGATTTAATACTTAGTCACAAATAAAACTATTGGTCATATGCCTTTGAGGAGAGCTTTTCTGGATTGGGAGAAGATTTTATTTAAAAGATAATTATTTGTGGGCTGGAGAAAATAGTACACCTCCTTTGACATGCATGTGACCCCAGTTAAAGACCAATTCCCATGGCATTGGAGGAGGTTTTGGAAATGTGGTGTTTTTTCCCTGTCTCTCAGCATCGCTTTGTCTCTGTCTGAAAAGTGGTATCTAAAGAGAGGTGAAGTAGTGGCAATGACAAAATAAAATTAAAAAGATTTATATATTTGTCAATGATACAGAGAGGAAGAGAGAGAGCCAGTGCTGGGGGTGGCTCTGGTTAAGCACACACACTACAGTGTGCAAGGACCTAGGTTTAAGCCCCTGGTTCCCACTCGCAGAGGAAAAGCATTGACACTGTTAAAGCAAGTCCACAGGTATTTTTCTCTCTCCTTCTCTATCTCTTCCTTCCCTCTCAATTTCTGGCTGTCTCTATCTAATAAAAACATAAAGATAATTTTTAAAAAATCAAAAAAAGGAAAAAAAGAGAACCAGGGAATCAGTTTAACACACATCATGTTAGTAATGGAAACTGGGACCTCACACTTGGAATTCCTGCTCTCTACCACTGTGTCCAGAAGAGTTTTTCCCTGGGTCTAGAAGAGGGTAAATTTTTCCAATATCTGTAGCCATGTAAAACTAAGAAGAGGCAAAGGTAGATCCATGCCAGAGACTTTAGAGGTTCAAATGAAGCATCACTCTGCTTAAATGTTGATCTTCCTGTTTCCAGAATCATGATATAATACATTTCAGTGTCTTAAGCCCTCTGGTTCATATTTTTATTTAACAAGATTCCTGTAACATGCACACTGCAAAATAAAATTTTAAAAAACAGGCATGCACACTGCATTTCAGGACTCACAGGACATCTCGGACCCATGAAGTCCCTCAGGAGTGAGATCTGGAGAACTTATCTGTCATCTGAAGGATATATCCCTTGTCCTAGAGTTTGAGTAGACCACAGCATCTCACCTATGTTCCAAAGAACAGACTGGGACTAACACACCACTTGTTTCTTTATTATTATTATTATTTTAGCTTTAATTAAAAAAATGTATTTATAGAAAGGAGACATTGACAAAAATATCGAATAAGAGAGATACAACTCCACATAATTCCCACCATCAGAACTCCACATCTCATCCCCTCTCCTGATAGCTTTCCTATTCTTTATCCCTCTGGGAGTATGGACCCAGGGTTATTATGCGATGCAGAAGGTGGAAGGTCTGGCTTCTGTACTTGCTTTCTGTTGGTATGCTTCCAGTTCTGCTTCTGGGATCTCTTCTGTTACATTGCTTGAAGTTGTGGTCTATTTACATGATCATTCTGTTAAATTGGTTTGGTCTCACTCCCCCCGCTTCTGAGAGATTTGGTTTAGCCCTTGCTAGTTTGCTCTTCTTCCTTCTCCCCGCCCCCTACCCTAGGTACTTCCTGAGTTCCTGACGCTGCCTCAGGAGGAGAAAGATGGAGGGACACATTGTGTGGTGGTTAGGTTGTTTGCCCTCTCCTGAATAAAGATAAAACTGCATTCTCAGCTCAGCCACGAGTTTCTGGTCATCTGTTACCCACCCGTGAAGCCAGCCCGGAGAAAATGACAGCTTTCCAGCTGAACATGGGCATTGAAAGGTTGATCCATACTCCCAGCCTATCTCTCTCTTTCCCTGGTGGGGCAGGGCTCTGGGGAATCTGAGCTCCAGGACACAATGGTGAGGTCGTCTGTCCAGGGAAGTCTGGCTGGCATCATGGTAGCATCTGGAACCTGGAGACTGAAAAGAGAGTTAACATATAAAGCCAAACAAGTTGTTGACTAATCATGAACCTAAAGGCTGGAATAGTGCAGATGAAGAGTTGGGGGGGGGGGTCTCTGTTTTATAGATAGTTAGTAGGCATATTTTAGTTATATTCCAAAGGGCCTGTGAATATATCAGTTTTTTTTTTAATATATTTTTTTTATCTTGAGCCTGACTTTACTTGCATGGAATCTAGAGATACACATAAACTTGAACAAAAAATCAGAAGCAAGCAAACTGCTTCTAAGACTTGTGAGAACTGTGGAGGTTCTCTTTGGGAGGTGCCAGGGTGGGGAGACAGAACTTTGGTGGTGGGTGTGGCATGGAACTATATACACTGTAATCTTACAATCTTGTAACCTACTATTAATCACAAATACAAAAATTTAATAAAAATTTTTAAAAAATGTATGATCCAGCACCACCACTCAGTAATTTATCCATGCTCATGATTGCATTACTCGCAGTTATTAACATGTAGAAGTACTTAACTGCCCATTAACAATGAGTAAATTAAGAAATAATGGGGCATACACTCAATGGAGTATTACTTAGCAATTTAAAAAAGACTAAGTGTGTCCTTCAGGAAGAAAAACGGATGGAGCTGAGAGTGATAATGTTTAATGAAATAAGTAAGGAAGTGAAAGTCAACTATCAGATAGTCTCACTCACATGTGGAAGATGGTAGGATAGAAACACATGAACTTCCAAAAAAGAAAAAAAGTAGCTAACTTGTCTCTAACACCTTGGGAAAAATGTGACTGTTATCATGAGTAGGCAGGGGTCACAGGATTTTGGTGGTAGGAATGGTGAAAGACTACACTTTTGATATCTTATAATTTTATAAATCATAAATAAAATATATAAAAGAATATATTTATATACCTAGCACCCTCCCTCCCCTTAATTTGACATTCTGAAATAAACTCACTCCCATGACTGAGAAAGTACACCCATCTTAGACAATATAACTTCCAACTTAGCAGTCTGATACTCGAAGTTCTTCCTCAGTAAGGTGCTGTTACCAGGGAAATTTTCTGAAGGAAAAATGATTTTAGGATCAGACAAAATCATTAAAATGTCTTTAAAATAATCCATGCACTAACTAAAACAAAACAAAACAAAAAAATCAATCAAATGCACTATCACATATAGGGTGGTTTATTTTATTTATTTATTAAAAAATTATTATCTTTATTTATTTATTGGCTAGAGACAGCCAGCAATTTAGAAGAATGAGGAGATAGAGAGACACCTGCAGCCAGCCCTGCTTCACCACTTGCAAAGCTTTTCCCCTGCAGATGGGGGTGGGAGGTTGAACCTGGGTCCTTATGCATTATAATATGTGCTCAACCAGATGCACCACCACCCAGCCCCCATAGGGCAGATTTTTTAGTTTTTAATTTTTTTTTTTTTTTTACACCAGAGCACTACTCAGCTCTGGTTTATGGTGATGGGGGAGGAGGGATTGAACTTGGAACTTTGGAGCCTCAGGCAAGAGAGTGTCTTTGCATAGCCATTATGCTATTGCTATCTAGCCCCACCCCATAGGGCAGTTTTTTTTTTTTAATATAGAAATTTTGAGAAAGTATTCTTAGTTGCATGTAAGAATTTATAGACAAGTCATAGAAATATTTTCATAATTAGCTTGTATTGTACTATAAAATAAAATTGATTATTATCTTAAATGCATCTGTCTAAATTTAGTTTTTTATTGAGTATCAGTTTTTTGGGGGGGATAAAGTATGTAGCTGTGTTGAGGTTTCTAAGCTTTGCTCTCGACTTTCATATTATCTCTAAACCCTATGCCAGCTACAGTTGCCGTCTGTTTTTAAAAGCTTGGAAGGACATTTCACTGTTATTCATGACTGTATGTTTGAATGGAGAGGATTGTTCTTCTCCACATATACTGACTTCTCAGTCAAGCTCTCTCGCTCACTTCACTCCTGCTGTGTGTCTGGTTTGTTTCAGCAATGTGTACAGCACATTCTTGTTTGCCCTAAAACGTTGTCATATGGAGTGTTTTGACTGTTTCCATGACATGCAAATGGACAAGGATTTTGAAAAATGTTCTTGGCCTTAAAATAAACCGTATTTATTTACACATCTAGGTAACCAGACCTCCTCTTAAACTTTATCACTTTTTCTTCTAGCTCGAGAGAGAATTTTTGTTTTGTACTTTTATGAGAGATTGACAAAAATGTCTATTTGTTCTCTGACCTCCTGGTGAATATCACTTTTACCTGCTTTATAGCTTTTTAGCTATTAATAGTGCTTTGGACCAAGACCTGTCTGCAGCTATTGGACAGAATTTTTTTTTTTTTTTTCTAGTTTGGCCTATTTATTGGCAGGAGAAATTGGAACTTGATCAGCAGAATTCTCTGAGGGCTCTCAAAGGGCCAAGCTACCTGTTTGGAATAGCAGAAAGAAGTGCAGGGAGGCTCTCAAAGTTAATATTCATAAATTGTTATACATCATATGCAGCTAAACGTCAGGGCTAGTCATATATATTTGGGAGCCATTGTGTTGCGCTGTTCAAATACAAACTTTGGGAAACCCTAGGGGGAGAAGGAATTGAGATCAGAGAGAAGAATGACGACAGTTTCTGAGACCTTACACCCCTATGTGTACTGGAAGAGACCTGTCTTCTCAGTGTATTGGCGAATAAGCCTGATTTTCAGGGGACAAAAAAGTAAAGAAAGGTGATATGGAGATGGGGTACAGATGACTCCTTAGTAGGTGCATGGGGCAACTGGATGGACAGGAGGCAGTAGCTAGTGAAGGTCATCTGGGAGGAGGGCAGCTTTTTTTAAACCTGAGCACCACTCAGCTCTGGTTTATCTGGTACAGCGTATTGAACTTGAGACTTTGTAGCCTCAGGCATGAGAGTCTGTTTGCTTAACCATTATACTGTCTACCACCACCATGAGGCCAGCTTTCCACACCTTCAGGACATTCGAATTGGTCTTGTTCACAGAAGCAGAGGGGAGACACATGATGTAGGAGAACCAGGTAAGGCTCAGGGCAGGCTATTTTAAGCTGGGGAGCGAGTACATGTTTTATTTTATTTTTAAATTAAATTTTTCTTCTCTGTTGATTGTATAGAGATAGTCAGAAATCAAGAGGGAAGGGGAAGATAGAGAGGGAGAGAGACAGAGAGACACCTTCAGCCCTGCTTCATCACTCATGAAACATTTCCCCTGAAGATGGGGGCCGGAGGCTCAAACCTGGGCCCAAGCACAGTATAGCATGTGAGCTCAACCAGGTGCTCCAGTGCTGGCTCCCAAGTACATTTTTAAAAATATTTTTTTATTTATAAAAAGAAAACATTGACAAAATCATAGGATAAGAAGGGCATGACTCCACACAACTCCCACCATCAGAACTCTGCATCTCAGCTCTTCTCCTGGTAGCTTTCCTGTTCTTTATCCTCTGAGAGTATGGATCCAGGGTCATTATGGGATGCAGAAGGTGGAAGGTCTGGCTTCTGTACTTGCTTCCCAGCTTAACATGGGCATTGACAGGTCGATCCATACTCCCAGCTTATCTCTCTCTTTCCCTGGTGGGGCAGGGCTCTGGGAAAGCAGGGCTCCAGGACACATTGGTGGGGTCAACTGTCCAGGGAAGTATGATTGGCATGATGGTATTATCTGGAACCTGGTGGCTGAAAAGAGAGTTGACATATAAAGCCAAACAAGTTGTTGACTAATCAAGAACCTAAAGGCTAGAGTAATGCAGATGAAAAGTTGGGGGGGGTCTTCATTTTGTAGATAGCTAGTAGGCATATGTTAGTTATATTTCAAAGGGACTGTGAATATATCAGCTTTTTTTTTTTTTCCTGAGCCTGAAATCTGATATGCAGGTGGGCCCAAGTTATTGTCTGGGGAGATGATGTCATGGCTGGAAAAAGGACAAGAAAGCTGGATCAGAGAAGAGAGTAGCTCCCAAATATGGGAAAGCTATAAAATATTGTTGACTGTAAACCCCATCTATTTGATGTGATCTGGGACCCATATTCAGCTTAGGTGCCTATGTGACCTCTGCAGCTCTGTAGATCTGAGCTCACATTCTGTGGTCATGAGTAGGAATGTTCCAAGCTGCCCCAATTTCAGGACCCATCTTCCTCAGGTAGAGTATAGAGTATGTTGTCCAGCCTCCCTTCAGAGGATGGAACATTCTCTGCCATTGCAGATCCAAGTTGAGGGCAAGGTCCTATGGGGGCCCACAAAGGGGTCTGTTGCGTTGTTTTGATATAGATGACTGGTAACAATGGAGAGGGATTTATTTGAGGTCTAGGCCCATCATGTCTGTTTGGGAATCTCAGGACTCCCCAAATAGGGCACCAGATGATGGAGTGGCCTGATAGTGACTAAAGAGTCATCATTAAAGTATGCCAGTGTCTTGCCCTTATTCAGCTTTTGTAGTCATTGCTTTGATAAGGTCAGCTTTGGAGTGAGTGAGGGAAGTGTAATAGGAAGTAGGTGAGGAGGGTATCTAGGTCTAAGTAGACACTATTTCATTATGAACTTGATACTGACTCACTACAGATTATTGTGTACTTTTGCTTTTAGGTATATATTTTGCCCTAATTTATGGATACATGTGGACCTATGATCTATCTCATGGGATCTAGTCTATATCTAGGTCTTGAGACTTTGTTAGGAAGTGAACCATCTGAAATGGAATTAGAGAATCCTATGAAAGGAATGGTCTCACCCAAATAATGAGGCTGAAGGGTTGATATTCCATGCCTGATGTCTCTGGACACAGTCTGAAGTGAAGCATGCTGAGGTGGTATTCATTGCTTTGATTAGGTTGGGGTGAGCAGATGCAATATCATTTGGTATATATTGAGAAAAACTTGCAGCAAAGTGAGCCCCACACTAGGGATTCCAGGACAGGGGGAAATATAGGTTCTATAGAAGAAGCGGGAGGTTCCTGCTGTCTTAGGGTTCAAGAAGATAATAGATAATTATTGCTATAATATTATTGGCAATTGGGTTAGCTTTGAAAATCCCTTTGTTAGGATTTACTGTATCATATACAACATCACCATAATTTATGTACTTTGACATTATTTGTATATAGTTGTGCCACTTGTTACTTCTGTTCTCCCTGGTCTAAACTTTCAAGCTAGTCAAAATATCAAAGACTTAGCCTATGGTCTGTGCATTAAAAAGTTTGGGATATTCAATCAATTTTACCCTCTAATATTAATTAAATAGTGATTTATAAGACTAGAAATTACTATTGATGTATTTTTGAAAACTCTCACAAGGCTAGACAGGGACCTTTCTTATGATCCAGTAATTCCTCTCCTGGGGTTATACCTTGGGGTACCAAGGACTCCATAACACCCAACAAAAAAGAGGTGTGTACTTCTATGTTCATAGCAGCACAATTCATAATAGCTAAAACCTAGAAGCAACCCAGGTGCCCAACAACAGATGAGTGGCTGAGAAAGCTGTGGTATATATACACAATGGAAAACTACGCAGCTATTAAGAACAATGAACCCACCTTCTCTGACCCATCTTGGACAGAGCTAGAAGGAATTATGTTAAGTGAGCTAAGTCAAAAAGATAAAGATGAGTATGGGATGATCCCACTCATCGAAAGAAGTTGAGAAAGAAGATCTGAAAGGGAAACTAAAAGCAGGATCTGACTAAATCTGGAGTAGGGCACCAAAGTAAAAACCCCGTGGTGAGGGGTAGACATGCAGCTTCCTGGGCCGGTGGGGGGTGGGGCTGGGTGGGATGGGACACAGTCTTTTGGTGATGGGAATGGTGTTTATGTACACTCCTAGTAAAGTGTAGTCATATAAATCACTAGTTAATTAATATGAGGGGGGAAAATTAATTGTATGTCTCGAAGTTTTTAAAACACAGACAATCTTTTTAATATATAGGCTGTGTATTTGATATGTGGACTCTCTCAAAAGCCTAGACCAAGTAGATCAAAAGCAACCAATGGCACAGCTACATACAAGATACTGGGTACTATACAGCAAACCCTAACAAAAGGACTTTTCAAAGTTAACCCAATTACCAAATAATGTGATGATAACATTAACTATCCATTGTCTTTTTGAACCTTAAGACAGCAGGAACCTCACATCTCCACTAGAGAGCCTATATTTCCCCCAGTCCTGGAACCTTAGGATAGGGCCCACTTTCCCACATGCCTTTCCAAATCCATATCAAATAATATTGTATCTGCTGATCGCAACCTAATCAATGCAACGATTGCCACCTCAACATGCTTCAGTTCAGACTGTGTCCAGAGATTTCAGGTGTGGAATGACAACCCTTCAGCTTCATTACTCAGGTGAGACATTTCCTTTCATAGTATTCTCTAATTCTATCCCAGGTGGTTCACATTCTAACAAAGTCCCAAAACCTAGATATAGACCAGGTTCTGTGAGAGAGAGCATATGTTCACACGTATCCGTTAACTACTGCAAAATATATACCGGAAAGCAGAAGTACACTAGAGTTTGCAGTGAGTACCCCCCTAACACTTCCTCTCCAGTTTCCAACCTTTGGGTCCATGATTATTCAACAATTTGTTTGGCTTTGTATGTTAACTCTCTTTTCAGCCACCAGGTTCCAGATGTCATCAGGATGCCGGCCAGGCTTCCCTGGACTGAAGACCCTACCAATGTGTCCTGGAGCTCAGCTTCCCCAGAGACCCATCCTACTAGGGAAAGAGAGAGGCAGACTGGGAGTATGGACCGACCAGTCAATGCCCATGTTAAGCAGGGAAACAATTACAGAAGCCAGACCTTCCACCTTCTGCAACCCACAACGACCCTGGGTCCATGCTCCCAGAGGGATAGAGAATGGGCAAGCTATCAGGGGAGAGGATGGGATATGGAGATTGGGTGGTGGGAATTGTGTGGAGTTGTACCCCTCCTACCCTATGGTTTTGTTAATTTATCCTTTCTTAAATAAAAAATTAATAAAAAAGACTATAAATTAATAGGAGTGTACATAAACACCATTACCACCACCAAAAGACTGTGTCCTAACCCCCCCCCCCACCGCCCAGGGAAGCCAAATATCCAACCTCCCCCTCACCCCAGGGTTTTTACTTTGGTGCCCTACTCCAGATTTAGTCAAATCATGCTTTTAGTTTCCCTTTCTGTTCTTCCTTCTCAATTTCTGTTTATGAGTGGTATCATCCCATACTCATCTTTATCATTCTGACTTAGCTCACTTAACATAAATCCTTCTAGCTCCTTCCAAGATGGGTCAGAGAAGGTGGGTTCATTGTTCTTAATAGCTGCATAGTATTCCATTGTGTATATATACCACAGATTCATCTGTTGTTTGACACCTGGGTTGATTTCAGGTTTTAGCTATTACGAATTGTGCTGCTATGAGGGAACATAGGTGTACATATATCTTTTTGGTTGGGAGTCTTTGGGGTTTATCCCTAGGACAGGAATTACTGGGTCATATGGAAGATCCATGTCTAGCCTTGTGAGAGTTCTCCAGACTGCTCTCCACAGAGGTTGAACCAATTTACATTCCAACTAGCAGTGCAGAAGGGTTCCTCTCTCCTTACAGCCTCTCCAGCATTTGTTGTTGCTGTCCTTTTTTGATGTATGCCATTCTCACAGGGGTGAGGTGGTAGTATCTCAATGTTGTCTTTATTTGCATTTCTCTGACAATCAGCAACCTGGAGCAATTTTTTATGTGTTTGTTAGCCTTTGGATACCTTCTGTAGTGAATGTTCTGTTCATATCCTCTGCCCATTTTTAGATGGGGTCATTTGCTTTTTGTTGCTAAGTTTGCAAACTCTATGTATATTTTGGTTATTAGTCTCTTCTCTGATGTATGGCATGTCAAGATCTTCTATTCTGTGAGGGTTCTTTCGGTTTCTCTGACTGTGCAGAAGCTTTTCAGTTTGATTTAGTCCCATTGATTTGTTTTTGTTTTAGTCTTCCTTGCAATTGGGTTTGTATCATCAAAAATGTCCTCAAGGTTTAGGTGGGAAAGTGTTCCACCAATGTTTTCCTCTAAGTATCTGATAGTTTCTGGTCTAACATCCATGTCCTTGATCCATTTGTAGTTGACTTTTGTTTCTGGCGAGATAAAGTGGTTCAGTTTCATTCTTCTGCATGTTTCAACCCAGTTTTCCCTGGTTGAAGACAGCCTCCTTCCTCCATTTAATACTTTGGGCCCCCTTATCAAAGATTAGATGTCCATAGGTGTGGGGGTTTAGTTCTGGGCTTTCAATTCTGTTTTACTGGCCTGTGTGCCTATTTTTGTTTCAGTACCAGTCTGTTTTCATGATGATGGCCTTATAAAATTGTATGAGGGAGTCAGTGGGTTATGTGCACATTGGCCTTTTAGCTCAGCTATTTCAGCTTTCATTTCTCTAATTACCTCGGGGAAGCTAGTATTTTCCTTGAGAGTCTCATCTGTTGTTTCCCTAATTCTGATAGTCCTTTCCTCCATAGTTGTCTTCATTTCTGTGATTATTAGGTTTACTATTGCTTGCATGCTTTTCTTATCTATGATTACTTCTGACTGATTTGCAGTTTCTTCTGGGCTCCTGTCCTGAGTCATTGTGGTAGCAGTTTTATTTTCTCTTGCATTAACCATTTTTTTAAATTGATGTGTTTTATATTCTTTTGTTCTGATGTTCTTCAGTTGTTGTGTTTTGAGTACTAGTCACACTATACTAAAGACTTTTCACAAATGCAGTCACAAACCTCAGAAATTACAACAATAGCAATCAAAGCAAGGATTGATGCAGTTCAGCTAATACCAGTTAGCCAAGCAACACCTCTAGTCCAAGAAAAAACAGCACACAGAAGCAAAAGAAAAAGAAAGAGAAAGGAAAAAAAAAAAGGAAAGCAATAGTATAGACAATTATGCAAATATATTGTCTACTATAAGTTCTAGGGATAGCAAGAGGAGAAAGGAAATAGAACAGACACACATACACACACACACACACACACACACACACACACACACACACACACAGCATTCACTCTGAGTCAGATTTCTTCCACAAAATAATTCACAAACAAGTGTCAGTGAATTCAGAAAGCAAAAGAAGGAAGAAAAGAAATAGAAAGGGGGGGAGATAGCATAGTGGTTATGCAAACAGACTCTCATGCCTGAGGCTCCTAAATCCTAGGTTCAATCCCCCACACCACCAGAAGCCAGAGATGAGCAGTGCTCTGGTGTTTCTCTCTGTGTCTCTCTCCCTCTCTCTGCATTTCTCTCAAAAATAAAATAAATATTTTTTTAAAAAAGAAAAGAAATAGAAAGAAGGAAAAAATAGAGCAGTGAAAGGAAAGAGTTTTTTTAAAAAAAAATTAGTTAAGAGTACAACAAAAGGAGGGTGGAGGGAAGAGGAAGAGAGAAACAAGTTCTTCGCACAGTGAATAGGACACCCAGTCACCCATCAATGTAAAAGACAATAGCAGTTAATTTTGGTCAACCTGAAGAGGAGGGAAAAGGGATGCACGTATATAATAATAGTGATAATAAAATAAAATAGATGCTCTGCAGCTTGGACCACTCCAGATTGGCTGCATGCAGCCTGAGCAAAGACAACGAATTATACGAAATACGTACATTCATATATATATCCTCCAGGTAGTCTTTCCCAGGCAGGGCTCTGATTGGTCAGGTATTTTGTCACTCAAATAGAGCCGCCCCCCCAAAAAAAAAAGAGAGAGAAGAAATAGTATTTGTAACTATTGTATTTACTATAGTTTGTACCTACATAACATTTCTGAGTTTTCCACATAACAGTACAACCCCCACTACATCCTCTGCCATCATGTTCCAGGACCTGAAACCCCCCACCCCCACCCCAGTCTTTTACTTTGGTGCAATACAGCAACTCCAATCCAAGTTCTGTTTAGTGTTTTCTCTTCTGATCTTGTTTTTCAACTTCTGCCTGTGAGTGAGATCATCCCATATTCATCCTTCTGTTTCTGACTTATTTCACTTAACATGATTTCTTCAAGCTCCATCCAAGATGGGCTGAAAATGGTGAAGTCACCATTTTTAATACCTAAGTAGTATTCCATTGTGTATATATACCACAACTTGCTCAACCACTCATCTGTTGTTGGAACAACATGGTTATTTCTAAAGGTAAAGAAAGGTAATCAAGAGGAATAGAGCCATCCGCTTAAACTAGTGCAAGTGGTTAGAGAGCTGGAATTTGTACCTTAAACTCCTGATTCTTTATACTGCTTAATCATGGTGTTTCCATGTAGTAGAAACTTACACAGTGCATATTATAATAACGTTCTACCGGGGGCCGGGAGGTGGTGCACCACATAGTGCTAAGCACAAGGAGTCATGCAAGGATCCCAGTTCAAACCCCTGCTCCCCACCTGCAGGGGGGCTACTTCACAGTGCTGAAGCAAGTCTGCAGGTGTCTAACTTTCTCCTTCCATCTATGTCTTCCCCTCCCCTCTCAATTTCTCTCTATCCTATCGAATAAACTGGGAAAAATGGCCACCAGGAGAAGTGGATTCATAGTGTTGGCCCCCCAGCAATAACACTAGAGGCAAATAAATAAATAAGTAAAAACTTTCTATGTTTGGATTTAAAATTCAATTATATAAGTCCACATTGGTTACAAAAGTACCGAGTGTTGGTAATTTGGCCTCAGTTCACAGGGGCAAAGATATAGGCAATTTTAGGTCCAAAAGTGACATATGAATAACTGCACCACCTATAGTTGAAAAGGGTAATTTGGACATAACCCCTGCCCATCATTGAAAAATGCCCCCAATTTGGGCATTACCACTGCCCATCATTGAAAAATGTCCCCAACCAAAAAGATAAAAGTCATAGGAGGCACACTCAGCAAAATGTTTGTTTCATTCTACTAACTGATGTAAAGCTAGAAGTCATGTAGTAGGAGGCTGAGCCAAAGATTTACTTTGCAAAAGAGTGTTGGGCTGTAGAGATAGCATAATGGTTATGGAAAAGACTCTCATGCCTGAGGCTTTGAAGCCCCAGGTTCAATCCCTTGCACCACCATAAGCAAGAACTGAGTAGTGCTCTGGTCTCTCTCTCCCATTGTGTCACTCTCATTAAAGTAAAATAAATAAAAGATTATAAAAGTCTTAAAAATAAATTAGTAAAATTTACTGGCTCCCTATGTATAATGAAATAAAATATTATTTGTAATTAATTTAATTTGTATAAATAAATCACAGACATGAAAAAAATCTAAATGTAAATTGTACAACTTTGTAAAAATTAAGAAACCGTTTTGAAAATGGAGCTTGATGCCCACATTGCTTCAGCAAATCCCCTTTGTGGGACTTTGGAAGGGAAGCTTTGGACAAAGCAAAGTTTAGCTGACCATGAGGAATTCTGGGCAATTTCAGACATTTAAACAGGAAGTAGAATGACTTTTCTGTGAGGCAGTGCTTGTGGGTAGATTGACTGAAATTCTATCAGGTGTTCACGGGGAAGATAGACCCAGATAAGTTAGCTCCAAGTTAATAAATATAATTTCTTCCAAGGTTATGAAACAACTGTTAAAGACTATTGTGACTCTGTATTTGAGTGATTGCATTTCTTTTCATTGTTTTTCATTAGAAAGAAGCAGAAAATGAAAGAGACAACAGCACTGAAGCTTCCTTCAGTATGGTGGGGCCTGGGCTTAAATCTGGGTCGTGCACATGGCAAATCAGCACATTATCCAAGTGATATAATGGTGAAGAGAGACTTGAGTTGTTGGTGTGTCGTGAGCAATGTATAAGAGTAAGGACTTGCTCGGAGAGCGGAGAGCATGTCGGGGTTAAGCAATAATTCTTTACTTATTCAGATGCCATAGAAGGGTCACACAACATACAGTCAACCCGATACGTCTCCTTACTTCGTAGCTGTTCACAGGTAAGGCTCAGGATGTGTTCACCAGCCGCTGTGTCACTGAGCTGATGGTCCTTCCTCTGTTAGCACAACCAGATGAACGAGGGTCTCTGGAAGCTGGGGAAGCAGTCACAGCCTGGCCGTGTGTGCCTAAGTCTTTAGCAGCACCGGCAGCATCCTGGTCAGTAATGGTGAAGGTGCTTTATCCAGCTGGTTTCTGAGCCTCTACTTATACTATCTTGCCTCTGTTTTTTTTGTTTTTTTAAAGAAGATTTTATTATTATTATTATTTATTCCCTTTTGTTGCCCTTGTTGTTTTATTGTTGTAGTTATTGTTAGAGGTAGTAGTTTTTAAAGTTCTTTTTATGCAATAGTTTTAGAAGCTCTTTTTTAGTTTAGTTTCTTATAGTGTGAGATGGAAAATTCCTTGCCCTTTCCCCCTGACCACAGGACTTAATCAGTAAACCACAAGCTGTTTACCAAGACCCTGCATGTAGGCGAGGCTTATCAGGACCTTTGCACAAGGAAACTGTTTATCAGAAGGTTACAGTCGATGACAGGGGGTGACAGGGGGATGTGGTGACCATACTCTGGCTAAGTTTTATTGGTTGTGTGATTTTGCAATGTTTAAAATTAGCCTGTGCTTTGCTTTGAATGGACCCCGCTTTCTGCCTGGTTTGAAATGATTGGATTCCACGTTTTCTATAGCATATTATTGGATATAGGTTGATAAGGTGATGTGTTCCCCCCTCCCTGAGTGTATTCTGAAATCCTATAAATTGTGTGGTTTGAGCCTTGTTCAGGGTCGAGCCTGGTGGACTGCTGTCAGTCACCTCTCGACCGGGATTCGAATTCGTGAATAAACATCTTTGCTTTCTTGCAGTGGAGGGTGGTTTGATTTTTGCTCGCTAACAGTTATCATTGTTGTCATTGTTGTTGGATAGGAGAGAGAGAAATGGAGAGAGGAGGGGGAGAGAAAGACACCTACAGGCCTGCTTCACTGCTTGTGAAATGACTCCCCTGCAGGTGGGGAGCCGGGGGCTCCAACAGAGATCTACTTTGGTCCTCACACTTTGTGCCACATGCGCTTAACCCACTGCCCTACCGACCACCTCCCTTGCCTCTGGTTTTCAGGTTACATCTCCATTGGCCTATCGGGTTCAGGTTGACGTCTTATCCTACGTATACATATGTCTCTGTTTACTCACACTATGAAGGTGCGCTATGGTTACTATGGTTACTAGGGTTACATGTTCACTACATGGTGGAATACTCATGTATCACCAACTGTACTGTAAACCATGATTTCCCCAATAAAATGTTTGGAGAAGAACAAGGAAGAAAATATGTTCCCTTATTTCCTCTTTCAGAGAGGCATTCCATGGTGGCTCTGGAGTATCCTCTCTTGTTATATAAATTTGAGGGCTTGCCCCTGGGTCATTGCCGGATGAAGCTTAAGTGTTCCTTTCTTTGTTTTGTTTTGCATGTGTACATTGGAATGGCCTATTTGATGATATGATTCTGGGGGCAATGGATGAGGAAAACAACAAGCAACATTCTGGAGTGTTTGAAGGGGTCGATTTGGTTAGTAAAGATAGACTACTAGCTTCATATTTTAGTTACTGTGTCAGTGACCAGTCAGTGGTTGACACAGTACTGTTATCTACACTGTACTTGTAAATTCCCTTTGGGAATGTGGGATATACCTGGCAATATGCTGTTGACAAATATTTTTTCATTTAATCTTTCCAATGACCCAGTTTTCACATAGACAAAACAAAGTTCTGAGAGGTCAGATTACTTCTAGGTGGTGAGTAGCAGGGCGAAGATCTGAATGCAGAGTAATTTGACTGTGTACATTAGAGACCATTAAGTGATTTCCTTACAGTTCTTCAATATCTGTCAGTATAGTAGGTGGTAAGTTTCAACTGTGGTTTCTCCCCACTGCAGCCCTGCCCCACTCTTTTGTTAGGTCATAACAATATATAATTTGTTATTGGATAGAGACAGAGAGAAATTGAGAAGGGAGGGACAGATAGAGTGGGAGAGAGACAGAGACACACCTGCAGCCCTGCTTCAGCACTTGGGAAGTTTTCCCCTTGCGGGTGGGGAACAGGGGCTGGAACTCTGGTTCCTTATGTACTGTAATGTGTGCATTTAACTGGGTGTGCCACCACCTGGCCCCGAATCTTTAAACTTTAGTTGCCAAATAAGTCTTCAGTAAAAGGATTTTCTTGCACTAGTAAAGAAGTAGAAACTTTTGTCTCTTTGTTCTGATTCTGGTTCTGCCTTCCATGATCACTCTGTTGCTTGCAGGCAAACCAGCATCACCAAAATAACTAATGACCAAATTGAACTCTTAGTGCAAGTTTAGTGAATAAACTAAGATTTTTTTTCTGAAAATAAATACAATTTTTAATAGTCTTCTAAGTCACAATCTCTCTCCATATATATATATTTTTTCCCCTGTTAATCAACACCAGGATTATCACTGGCTCAGTACAAAGGCACCAAGAATCCACCATTTTCACTTGCTTCCATTTGTTTCTCTTTCTTTTATTTTTAATCATGTTGTTAAATTAATATTTGTGGATTGTTTTTTCTTAATTTCTTGTTATCTCTATTTATTGGATAGAGACAGTCATAAACCAAGAGGGAAGTGGGTGATAGAGAGGAAAAGAAACAGAGAGACACTTGCAACACTGTTTCACCACTAGCAAAATTTTCCCCTGTAGGTGATTCAAACCCCAGGTCCTTGCGCATTGTAACATGTGAGCTCAGTGCTGTTTGTGAATTGTGATAAAACATATCTAGAGACTACAGTTCTATCTTTTCTTAGTAGAAAGGAATAGAGTGCAGTAAACAAAGCATACACATATACATAAACACAGTTGGAAGCCAGAAAGATAAAACAAACAAACAAACAAACAAAAAACAACCCCCCCCACAACAACTCAAAACTCAGGCCTATCATACTTATCTCTGCCTGCATTTGTGCAATTTGTGCAATCTCTGTTAATATCAATTTCTTAGGAAAGGGAGACCCTAGTTGCCTTAAAAGGCTTTTGTTATCATTATTTTTAAAATTCATCTTTACTTGTTGGATAGAGACAGTCAGAAACTGAGAGGGAAGGGGAGATAGAGAGGAAGAAAGACAGAGACACCTGCAGCAAAGCTTCCCCCCTGCACGTGCATTGTGACATGTGAGCTTAATGAATGCCGCCACTCTCCCCCCCCAAAGCTTTTGTTAATTTTAAACAAAACAAAGTCAATGAGAAGTATCTAGTGGTTCAAATAGGAAGGATATTTTAATTACTACAAAGTCTAGGTGGTAGAAAACAGGAACAATTAGTTCTAGGTTGTTTTAAAATACTCAGCAGAGCCCACTAATGGCTTTCAAGTATCGACCTTCTCGTGGTGCATCCCGTGAGTACCCATTTATTGGGGAAACTGACGATCCTTCCTAGCCTACTGAATCCACATGGATCCCAGTCACTTTCAAAGCCAGCAACAAGCAGACATCAGGCTCAACCTGACGCTGTTGACTGGCTAGGGAAGAAGGGCAAACGCTAGAAGAAGAAGTATAAAGCCCATTAAAATTCAAATGAAAAACAAGGTGAACTGTTTAAAATAACAAAAGCTACAGGAGCCCCAGACCAGGGAATGGGCGTCCACCCTGGCCCCAGGGAGAAACCCGAGTCTCCAGAGGGCTCCCTGGCTCTGTTCTTTGGCAAAGGGATTGCCTGGAGGGATGAGTGGGAAGCTGACTAACACACCTGGCTCTCTCAGAGTTCTCTTCCCAGACATTTTAAGAGTCTGGCAGTCAGGTCCTTGTCGTTGGTGAACACGAAGGCTTGTAGGCATGCTCAGGGAGTGCAATTACAGGAATGCCTTTCCATTTACAATTAGCCAGTAGTTACTCAACTGAGGGCAAGTACGGAAAGGACTAAGAACCCAGAGGGTAGTGGCAGTTCCATTCATTTAACATGGTCATACAGATCTTTATGAAGTCAGAAATTTTGCTCTGATGGATACAATGACCAAAATTCACACGGTGTATCTATCCTCTGCCACTCATTTACATTATACAGCATTATACAGATCATGCCAAGTCGTCTTCCTTCCTTCCTCCCTCTCTTTCTCTCCTTTTCTTTCTTTCTTTCTTTCTTTCTTTCTTTCTTTCTTTCTTTCTTTCTCTCTTTTCTTTCTTTCTCTTTCTTTCCTTCTTCTTTTCTCTTTTCTTTCTCTTCCTTCCTTTCTCTCTCCCTCTCTCCCTCTCCCTCTCCCTCTCCCTCTCTCTCTCTCTCTCTCTCTCTCCCCTCACCAGAGCACTGTTCAACTCTGGTTTATGAAGGTACTAAGAATTGAATCTAGGAATTCAGAGCCTCAGGCATAGAAGTTATTCCAACAGCCACTGTGCTGTTGTTCCCCAACACCTAAACTGTTTAAACCAGAGCACTGATCAGCTCTCACTTATATTAGTGCTGGGGATTGAACCTAGGACCTTTGGGAACAAGGTTATAGAAGTCTTTTTGGATTACCATTCTAAAGTCTTCCCATGTCCATCAAATTCACTTGTTTCCTCTTTACCTTAGAATTAGAATTTCCAATTTCTGTTTTTAATTTTTTTATAATCTTTATTTATTTAATGAATAGAGGCAGCCAGAGATTGAGAGGAAAGGGGATATAGAGAGGGAGAGAGACAGGGAGACACCTACAGTACTGTTTCACCACTCGCAAAGCTTTCCCCCATGCAAGGTGGGGACCAGGGGCTTGAACCCGGGTGCTTCAGCAGTAACATGTGTGCTCAACCAGGTGCATCACCACTTGGCTCCCCAATTTCTGTAAAAGGAAAAAAAATTAGTCTCTAGACTTAGGATCATAATCAGTGTTTTATCTCTGAATTATATGTAAATGAATGAAAGAGTCAATGATATGAAAATTTCCCCAGTACCTCTAGTTTTTAGTCAAAGCATATAAAGGAACATGGTCACTACAAGATTGTAAGCTGAAAAGCAAGGTTTTTCTCTTTTACTTTAAAATATTTCCCATAGCATCTATAATGGGAGGTGCTCAAGGAATAGTGATTGATCTCATGATTTTTGAAACAAAATTTTTTTTCCTCCAGGGTTATTGCTGGGCTCAGTGCCTGCACCATGAATCCACCGCTCCTGGAGGCCATTTTTTCCCACTTTTGTTGCCCTTGTTGTAGCCTCCTTGTGGTTATTATTATTACCATTGTTGATGTTGTTCGTTGTTGGATAGGACAGAGAGAAATGGAGAGAGGAGGGGAAGACAGAGGGGGAGAGAAAGACAGACACCTGCAGACTTGCTTCACCGCCTGCGAAGCGACTCCCCTGCAGGTGGGGAGCCCAGATCGAACCCGGATCCTTATGTGGTCTTTGTGCTTTGTGCCACGTGCGCTTAACCCACTGTGCCACCGCCCGACCCCGAAACAAATTTTAAAATTATATGATGGCAAAGTAAAAGAAACCCATCTGTTTGATCAAACACAGAAACTAGTATATGAAAAGTATGGAAAATAATAATTCTCTTGTAATTTACTTTGATCTCACTTCAAGTTAACAAAAACCGATTTTTGATTAGTTATGCACAAAGCAATTTTTTTTCCCCAAAGTTTTGATAAGAAAGGACTTTTAAAATTTTTATGAGATACATTTTTTGGGGGGGCGTTGCAGTAATTTAAGAACCTCTCCCAATTTTTATTTGAAAATTATTATTAAAATCAATGTTATAGTTGAAAGTCATATAAAATCAAAATTAAATTATCCAATGAGCACTGTGGATAAATAGAAGCAGCCCATGACTATGCTGATATACGTCCACTAGATGGCAGTCAAGCATTAGAGAAAGTAGAGGGCAAGTCTTAAATCACGATGCATTTAGAGCATTGGTATATTTCCATTGAACTGTTTCAGTTAACAGACCTTGCCAATAACTCCTTAATTTCTATAAAATCTTTCTGCGTTAGCTTTCCAGAGATTTAAAAAGTGATTGCAAAACATTCCGTGAAATATACCGGCCAGACTTTTCCACTACCACATCTAACTCTAGACTGACCTTTTATTCCTCTCGAGTTCCTTAAACCATGAATAGTGTCTCAATCAACCATAGGAACTAAATTAAAATGAGTAGAAGTGTGGTCTGACGGTAGCGCAGCGGGTTAAGCGCACACGGCCTGAAGCTTAAGGACTGGTATAAGGATCCAGGTTCAAGCCCTGGCTCCCTACCTGAAGGTGGGTGGCTTCACTGGTGAAGCAGGTCTGCAGGTGTCTATCTTTCACTCCCCCCCTCTGTCTTCCCCTCCTCTCTCCATTGCTCTCTGTCCTGTCCGACATCAATGACAATAATAATAATAATAATAATAATAATAATAACCACAACAACAATAAAACCACCAGGGCAACAAAACGGGGGAAAAAAAAGAAAGAAAACCTCCAGGGGGAGTGAATTCTTGGTGCAGGCACTGAGCCCCAGCAATAAGCCTGGA
The DNA here is from genome assembly GCF_950295315.1 of Erinaceus europaeus. NCBI lineage: Eukaryota > Metazoa > Chordata > Mammalia > Eulipotyphla > Erinaceidae > Erinaceus > Erinaceus europaeus. The sequence goes on from NC_080174.1 coordinate 17,698,066, forward strand.
GGCAAAAAAAAAAAAAAGGGTAGAAGTGAATTACTCAGAGAAGTGGGGAAATTTCACAGGTTCTAATTTATGTGAAATCTGCGGTCTAAAGTTTAAAAATTATTATCATTATTTTAATGATTTCCTTTTGAGGAAGCCTTGGTTTACAACACTACAGGTGATTCAGAAATACAAATTTCCAGCCCTTCAAAATGCCCTTCAAAAAGCCTGGCTGATAACCTATACTCTTGACTGGAGATCTTTTCTATTCAGCCTTTTATTTTGCCACTCATTTCTATTTTTTCTTGTTTTTGTTGAGAAATCAGCTGGTTTCTGATAAATCTTACAGGCAACTTTTTTTTTTTTTTTCCTCTAGGGTTACTGTTGGGGCTTGGTGCCTGCACACTGCTCCTGGAGGCTCTTTTTTTTTTTTTTTTCTTTTGTTGCCCTTTTTTTTCTTAAAATTTCTTTATTATCTTTATTTATTGGATAGAGACAGCCAGAAATTGAGAGGAAGGGGAAGATAGAGAGGAAGAGGAACAGAGAGACACTTGCAGCCCTGCTTCACCATTTCTGAAGCTTTCCACCTGCAGGTGGAGACCAGGGGCTTGAACCAGGGATCTTGTGCATTGTAACACATGTGCTCAGCCAAGTTCACCACCGCTGGTCCTGCCCTTGTTGTTTTATTGTTATTGTGGTTATTATTATTGTTGTTATTGATGTCATTGTTGGATAGGACAGAGAGAAATGGAGAGAGGAGAGGAAGACAGAGAAGGGGAGAGAAAGACAGACACCTGCAGACCTGCTTCACTGCTTATGGAGCAGTGGGCTCCAACCGGGATCCTCATGGGGGTCCTTGAGCTTTGTGCCACCTGCACTTAACCCGCTGTGCTACCACCGGCCCTCCTAGGCAGCTCTTTACTTTTCTCTAAGGGCTTTTAATAATCTGTTTATCTTTGATATTTGCCACTTAAATCATTATGTAAGTTGGTGATTTTAGATTTGGATTTATTTTTTATTGTAACTCTTTAGAGCTTCCTGGATGTTCTATGTCCTTTCTTAATTTCAGGACATCCTTAGTTAACAGTTTAGGTTCCTGATTATGAAACAATTTTTTGTGCTTTATATATTAATGCTTTCCAGCAACCAATTTGTAGAAACTACCATGATACCAACCTGACCTCCCTGGGCAGATGACCTCACCAGTGTGTTCTGGAACCTCACCTCCCTAGATCCCTGCCCCATTAGGGGAAGATAGAAACAGGCTGGGGGTTATGGATCGACCTGCCAACGCCCATGTCCAGAGGAGAAGCAGTTATAGAAGCCAGACCTTCCACCTTCTGTACCCCATAATGACCCTGGGTCCATGTTCCCAGAGGGATAAAGAATAGGAAAGCTATCAAGGGAGGGGATGGGATACAGAACTCTGGTGGTGGGAATTGTACCCCTTGTATTCTATGATCTTGTCAATATTTTTATTCTATAAATAAAATAAAAAATAATTCTCAAATAAGAGCTATGCCTCTTTTCTTCTCTTGCAAGTCTATTGCATCAGTGATGGTTCTTTTCCTATTACACGATAGGTTTTAAATTTTTTTTATTCATTTGTTTTATTATTTTTTTTTTGTTATTATTTTCTTGGAAATGGCTTCCTCTGCTCTTTCCCCTTGATCAGCAATTCATCATTCACTTTCTGTCTTTAGGTGGGTGAGCCTCCACTGTATTTGTAGGCCTGTGACTATATTCTTCTTCTTTTTTTTTTTTTAAAAAAACATATTCTTATTGGGGGGGATTATGGCCTACAGTAAATACAATTGTTGGGACATGTATAAAATGTCTCAGTTTTGGGGCCAGGTGGTGGTGCACCTGGCTGAGTGCAAAGCTCTGATGCACAATGCTCAGTTCCAGTGCCCAGCCTCCACCTGCAGGGAAAAAGCCTCACAAGTGGTGAAGCAGAGCTGAAGGCTTTTGTTCTTCTGTCTCTTTCCCTGTCTTCCCACTCCTCTCTTGATTTTTCTGTCTCTACCCAAATAAATAAAGGAAAAAAAAAACATTATTTTTTTCACTCAGTTTTCTGCCAAACACTCAGCCTAGGTCTTCCTCCACTATTATGCACTGGTGTAATATACCAGTGCATAATAATATACCACTAGTGTAATATACCAGTGCATAATAATATACCACTGGTGTAATATACCAGTGCATAATAATATACCACTGGTGTAATATACCAGTGCATAATTATATACCACTGGTGTAATATACCAGAACCAGTGCAAGTTCTGGTTTGTGTTTCCTCTCCCTCTCTGTCTCTGCTTGCCTTCCTTCCTTTCCCTCCTTTCCTATTTTTCTTTCTCTTCTGTCAGGCTGCATCGTGGGGGAGAGAGAAGAGACCGGGAGTGGAGCGGGAACACAAATCTTTATTCACACGGACACCCCAGAAATGGGCAAGAGCAGAGTGGGTCAGGCCACATGGAGCTAACAAAATGGCCGCCTCCCACTAAGCCTACCAGCCCTTCTCTGCATCAGCTCACCGAGGAGAAGAGGGGAGCAAGAGGGCTACCTGCAGCAGCAGCAGTGGGCTTTGTAGGATAAAAACCGGAAGTGGCAAGTCCGCACGGGATTGGCTAGGAAACAAGGCACTCCAGGAATAAGGTTTTAGCTCTAGCAGGAATGGGAAAAGGGGGTGGAGAGAGGCAAAGGGCATGCTGGGAAGGTGGAAGCGTCCTAGCAACTGTAGCAGTACCCTGAGGGGACAACGTGGTGGCAGAGGAGTCACTTTAAAACAAGGCAGAAGGTTGATATGTAAATAATAATACTCGCATGGAAATATGGTAGTTTTTGGGTCCTGCCTAACTCAACCACATCTGTACAATATTCCAACACCCTTCCTCTCTTTTTCTTTCCTTCTTTCTTTCCTTCCTTCTTTCCATGCACCCCTCCCTTCCTTTCTTTCCTTCCCTCCTTCCCTCTCTCCCTCCATCCCTTTCTCTCTTTCTTTTATTATCTCCACCAGGGTTATCATTAGGGTTTGGTGTCTGCACCACTCTCGGTGGTCATTTTGTCTTTTTAATTTTTATCAGATAGAGAGATAACAATTGAAAGGAGAGAGGGAGAGGGAAAGAGTGGCATCTGTATACCTGGTTCACTGCTACTGTATCCCCTCCCCCTGCAGGCAGGGAGTGAGGGCCTTGCGCATGGCAATGTGTGGGCTTAACCAGGTATGCCACCATCCAGCCTCTGTGTTTTACCTTTCTGTTCTTATTTCTCAACTTCTGTCCTTGAGTGCAAATATCCCATATTTCTCTTTCTCTTTCTGGCTTATTTCACTTAACATGATTCCTTTGTGCTCCATGCAACATGAGGTGAAGAAGGTGAATTCATCATTCTTAATAGCTGAGTAGTACATATATATGTATATATACGTATACATACACACACACACACACACACACACACACACACACACACACACACATATATATGTGTATCAACTTTCATAGCCACTAATCTGTTGTTGGACACCTAGGTTGCATCCAGGTTTTGGCTATTACAATTGTGCTGTTATGAACATGGGTATATATTGATGTTTTTGGATGGGTGTGTTTCATTCGCTAGGGTATACCCCAAGAGAGGAATTGCTGGGCCACAAAGCAGGTCAGTTAGCCTTCTGAGAGTTCTCCAGACTGCTCCCATTTTATTTGCATGAGTGAGCAGAAGAGGGACAGAGACTGACAGATAGACCAGAGTCCGTGTTAGAGATTAAAGATGGGTTCTTAATATCATTCAAGAAATGTGCTCTAAGACTGTTAACTCTGAGACCTTCCTTTTTATTTAATGAAGTTGTCAAGATAGAACTTATATATATATATAGACTTAAAGTGTATATGTTGGTATGGCTTGACATAAGTTCATTTTTGTCATTTATTATCACTCTAATCAAGAAAAATGAAAAATCCACAATTTTCAGCTGTCACCTTCCTTTTCATCTCCTCCTATCCCACTTTTGCCTCTGTTTATGATTCTTATTTTCTGGAATTTTGTATCAGTGGCATCATACGGCGCACTTGCTATCACTATTTTTATGGTGATTATCATTATCATGTCTGGCTTTTTGGAGAGGTTTTTTTTTTTTTCCTTCTAGTTGTTGCATTTTTTTTGTTGTTATGCATTCCACAGTCTGTCCATTCACTATTTATAACCAGTTGTATGGTTTCCAGTTTTTAGTTATTATAAACAAAGGTGCTAGGAACATTTGTGTATTCAACTCACAGAAAGGTATGTTTGTTTTTCTTGGGTAGATGCTCCTGGGTACAATGACTGAATTGTATGGAAGACCTATGCTTAGCTTTGAATAAGCTGCTAAACTATCTTTGCTGTTATCCTTATGACTTCACTGCTCTGGTGGTGACATTTGTAGATAGGGATTGTCAGAAGGAGACACACACACGCACACACACACACACACACACACACACAGCAGAAGGAAGAGGAAGAAAAGGAGGAAGGAGGAGAGAAAGAGCCAGAGCATCAAATCTTCCTCCTGTCTGGCAGGGCTGGGCTCAGATCTGGGCTCATGACAAAGCAGCCCCAAACTGAATTATTTAGCTAGGCTCTGCCAAACTTTTTTCCAAGGTAATTTAGAGGATTCTAGTTTGTCCACATCCACGCCAAATACTTGGTAAAGTCAGTATTTTTTTTTTAATTTAACCATCACAATAAATGTGTAGTGATTTTTATATTTTAAAAAATATTTATTTGTTTTCCCTTTTGTTGCCCTTTTTTAAAATTGTTGTTGTAGTTGTTGTTGTTATTGATGTCGTCCTTATTGGATAGGACAGAGAAATGGAGAGAGGAGGGAGAGACAAAGAGGGGAGAGAAAGATAAACACCTGCAGACCTGCTTCACCACTTGTGAAGCGACTCCTGTGCAGGTGGGGAGCTGGGGGCTCGAACCAGGATCCTTACCCGGGTCCTTGTGCTTTGCACCACCTGTGCACTTAACCCACTGCGCTACCGCCCGACTCCCGTATAGTGATGTTTAATTCATGATTTTAATTTCCATTTCTATGACAGCTAGTAATGCTGACCATTTTTACATGTCCTAATTTATCATCTTTGGTGAACTGTCTTTTCCAATTGAGAGGGGAGGGGGAGGATTCGGGGGTAGATAACATAAGGTTATGAAAAGAGACTCTCATGCCTGAGGTTCCAAAGTCCCAGGTTCAGTCCCCTGCACCACCATAAGCCAGAGTTGAACAGTGCTCTGGTTAAAAGAAAAAAAGAGGTGGGGGGTGCAGGGGGAGATAGAGAGGGAGAAAGAGAGACACCTGCTGCCCTGCTTCAGTGTTCATGAACTGCCCCTCTCTCACGTCCTTCCCTGGTGGGAATTGGAGACTTGAACTTGGGTCTTTGTACATGGTAATGTGTAAGCTCAACCAGGTGCATGATTACCTGGCCCCTGAGAATTTGCATTTTTGATGAGTTCCTAGGTGATGCTGATCCTGCTCTCTGCATGGCCCACACCTGGTGATCTCCTCTTTTAGCATAGTCCACCTGCAAGGGAGTCGCTTCACAGGCTGTGAAGCAGGTCTGCAGGTGTCTATCTTTCTCTCCCCCTCTGTCTTCTCCTCCTCTCTCCATTTCTCTCTGTCCTATCCAACAATAAGAACAACAATATCTACAACAATAAAACAATAAGGGCAACAAAAGGGAATAAATAAATAAATATTAAAAAAAGGTCATCTGTATTCTAGAAGAATATGTTTAGAGTTGATGGCATTCAACAATCCAGTGTTTTGATAGTCGGGAGGGACAACACCAAATAGCAGCTAGTGAAGTTTTACCTCTGTCGGCAAGTTTCTGCATGCTCACTAAACATTTTTCCACTGTCATTAGATTTGGCAGGAGTGGGGTGAAGTTGAAGGAGAAAGATTGCAATCTCTGAAAGAGTGAATAAATTAAAGTTCCCCATATACTTGCTGAGTTGTAGCCAGGAAAGAGAAAAAGAAAAGGAAAAAGAAAAAGTTTCTGCCTCCAGGGTTACTGTTGGGGCCTGATGCCTGCACTATGAATCCACTACTCCTGGTGGCCATTTTTTCCCATTTATTTTTATTGGATAGGACAGAGAGAACTTGAGAGGGGAGGAGAAGATAGAGAGGGAGAGAGAAAGATAGACACCTGGAGATCTACTTCACTGCTTGTGACGCGACCCCACCTCCACAGCTGGGGAACTGGGGACTTGAGCTGGGATTCTTGAGCCTTCCTTGAGTTTGGCACTACGTGCGCTTAACCCAGTGTGCTACCGCCCCAACCCCTGCAGCAGCCATATTTGACTCTGATTCACGTGGCTTTCATTTGTGAATAGAAACACATTTTCCCCCCACCGAGTATTACCGTGTCTTTCCCTCTCCCAGTTGGGCTGTAGTACCATTGAGCCTTCTAAAAGAATGTTCTATCTGGCAACCAAGTTTTCCTTCATCTGACCGTTTGGGTTCGGATTTGTATGAGGCACCCTCTGGGACTCCCCTTTACAGATCTGTAAATACTATGTCCACTCCAGCATATGTTGTTGTCATCTATTTTGTTTCCTTACTCCAGTTTTGTCATTGCGCTTGGGAATTAGAAAAATGTGTAACTGGTTCTAGGAACAAATCTTGATGATTACGCCATATGAAAAATGCATCTGGATTCCCCCCACCCCATGATGCCTCTCAAACTCCAGACATGTTCTAAGACTGTCCCTAACACCATGTCATCTGTGACATTCAAGTCTGGGTCCCCTGGGGCTTCGGGGTTGACTGCAATGCCATTTACCCTGACATTTTTTGTCAGTTTCCACGCCCCCCCCCCGGGGGGTGTTCTGTTGGAGTTAGGTTCAATTTCATTACTAATTTTTTTTTTTTTTTTGCTTCTGTGTTTCTAGATTTCATAAAATATAGTTCTGGGACCTTTTTTACTTTTAAAGTTATGCATTATTCTGGTATATCAACAAATAGAGAAGAATATAGGCAGCTCCAAATAAATCGGTTGTTGAGTGGAACACATAAAAATGGAATGAATTTGGTGACCCAGGTTTGAGCCTGGTTCCCATTGCACTGAGGGTACCTTTTGTGCTGTGGTTGGTGTCTTTGTTTATGTCTCTCTCTTCTGATCTTAGATAAAGAAGAGAAAATAAGTGTATTCCTAGGGTTCTTTATTTTTATGTTCTCCCACAAGGATATTGCCATCAAAGCAGATGATATGTGTATATATATATATATATATATATATATATATATATATATATATATATATATATTTCTCTTGGTCTTGGTTCTGTAACTGGTAAGTTGTACAATTCTGAACTGAGACAATTCCCTCTCTGTGTTTGTCTTCTCATTTAGACATAAATGATTATGACTCCCCAGTTTAAAAATCCTTCAGCTTAAACAGTTTTAGAATCTTACTAGAGCTATTGAATGGCTGTTCATAGTGAGTTCTGTTTGTTTGTTTGTTTTTTAATTTCATTACCTATCTCACAGGAAGAACTGATGGAAGGAAAAAGGCAGCTGTGTGTTGGGGAAGAAGAAGAGCATTGTCTACAGGTCATTCACAAGCAGTGTCAGCTTCTGCCTGTTCTGGAAACGTCCTGGGATTTACTATCAGAAGTTTATCTTCTGGCATTTCCATGGAGCTCTTCAGACAGTTCTTGGGTCAAGAAGTGTGATGGCACTGGAATTTCCAATGGTGAGTACAATTAATTACACACACACACACACACACACACACACACACACACACACACACACACACACACACTTGTGATACTATACTCCTAAAGTGTTTTATTATTGTAAACAAATGTTACATTAATTTTTAAAAAGGAATAGAAAGTGCTCCATTTCCATGCCATGCCACCCTCCTGGGAAGATGAGTGGGCAGTTAGGTTTGTGAAAGACAGGTGAATTACTCTTCATATTTTCAAAATCTACTATTCTCGTGGAAGGCTCTTGATATACTGAGGCAGAAATTTTATTTTTATTTCTTGGCTTCTCTTCTGTTTTTTATTTGTTCAGAAACCGAATACCCTGACCTGCCTAGTTATTGCAAATTCTCTGCTTCTCTTTCCATAACACACACTGAATTTCGATCTCCACATCTTCTTTCACAGGAAATTGGTCTCAGTGGACCAAGATAGACACTCGACAAAGATGATCCCTCAGACCTCTGTTATTAACTTCTCTCAATCATATTGATTCTTGGGAATTAGACAGGAGTCTTAGAACAGAATAAGATTTGTATGGTCTCTTCTTTCCTGTTTGGACTTCAAATCACCATGGTCTAATAACTCAGTTAGAATCCTAGCTACATCATCCACTCAATAGATGATCTTTGAAATCTTAGAATTTCTGTTAGATGCCCTATAAGGGACTGCTTGCTATTTGGCCAACAGGAAAATGAACATGTAATACTGACATTTTTGGGGTTGTGCAGTGGAATCTCTAGAGGGTTTTGGTTGTTTGGTACATATTTCTCTTGAAATATGATAATACATGTATTCTAGAAGCAAACTATTTTAGAACTGGGTTGACCACATCAACAGTAATGCACATTTTTCTTTTATTTGATAGGTAGTATGTTCATAGCAAACTGCTCTGTCAGAACTAGTGGGGAAGTTAATTGACTGCTTGTTTGTAACACACGAGACCGTTCCTGAGTGTCCTTCATTCATTTGTCCAAAAATAACACTAAAGATGCACATTAATCTAATTGCACATTAGATTTCCTGTCTATAGTTTAGTAGTTTGTACATGCTATGGTGAGAAATATAATTTAGTAATTTAGAAACGATTTGGGAATTGCAGAGTGGAAATAAAGGCATTTGACCTTGCTTTATGAACTCAGACTATGAATCAAAGTATTTTTATATTGAATGGATTTCCTATAACACTTTCAGATTTATTATTATTATTCCTATGAATAAGACCCTCCATTTTGTTGTACACCCTCCCTTCCAGCAAAGATTCCCATTCTCTCCCAGCTCCCACTCTCTTCTCCCCAGGTAGTCTTAGTCCTGCTATAAATGTACACTGGTTTATGCTTTCCCTTGGCCTTTTATTTTTCTGCTCATCAGTTTTATATTCTATATTTCACACATGAGTGAAGTCATCCAAAAGTTGTGTTTTTCCATCTAACTTATGTTGCTTTCAATAAGCCCTTTTAGTTCACTTTTTTTTTTGCTGCAAATGACAAAAATTCATCTACTGAAATAGCTAAATATTCCATTTTACAAATGAACTACAGCTTCTTTACTCAATCCTCTGTTTAGAGGCACTTCAGTTGCTCCCATGTTTTAGCTACTATATGTAAAAGTTCAATTAGTACTGCGATACCAATACTTTTCTTGTTTTTGTTTTGATATTTTTTATATTCGTTTTAATATAAATATTTCTTTTTTATATATTTATTTATTCCTTTTTGTTGCCTTTGCTGTTTTATTGTTGTAGTTACTGTTGTTATTGATGTTGTCATTGTTGGGTAGGACAGAGAGAAATTGAGAGAGGAGGGGAAGACAGAGGGGGAGAGAAAGATAGACATCTGCCGACCTGCTTTACTGCCTGTGTAGCTACCCCACAGCAGATGGGGTACCAGGGGCTTAAACTGGGATCTTTACACCAGTCCTTGTGCTTTGTGCCATGTGGTATTTTTTATATTCTCTAATTAGATAACCAGCAATGAGATTGTTGGATCATATGGTAACTCATCTTTAACTTCTTGGGAAAGCCCAATACCACTTTCTCAAATGGTTTTTCCCAATTTACTTTCTCACCTTTTTCTTCATCCCTTCTCCAACACTTGTTAGTGTTGCTCTTTTTTGAAGTGATTGTGAGTTTGACCAGCAAGAACTCTTGATTCCCATGAACAGTCACAGCCACTTTCTGTGCAAGTGGTAAATCTGTAACATTGAAGTGTTGCTGCCTAGTAAGTTTGTCAGTTCAAAGATCACAAATGTTTTTAAGTGTTTGTAAATTTCTGGGGAGATTAATTCCAGGTGGTATCAACTCAGAAAGACTACTTTTTTCATATTTTAAATGCCTATTTGGGCATCTTCAGTATTGATAACCTGGCTTCTAGGCTTACTGCCAAGATGCTACCATGTACTACCTAGGCTGTTCTAATAGCATATAAGTAGTGTTGATAAGTCTGCCTCCACTGTATGCTGCAGTGGATCAGAATGGAATAGGAAATTCAAGAAGTGAAATATTGCCTTTCAGGTGCTTTTCAGATGTCTGCTCATTAGACTGATAAACATACTTTTGAATTTTCTTCTTTAATTAGTGATTTAATACTGATTTACAAAATTATGGGATAGCAGGGCTATAATTTTACACCATTCTCACCACCAGAGTTCTGTGTCCCCTTTGCATTGGAAATGCAGTAGTTCTCCCAACAGATATGAGTTGACTATTATTTATTTAAATTTATTTTTTATTAGTGATTTAATAATGATTGACAAGATTATGGATAAGAGAGGTACAATTAGATACATTTTTCACCACCAGAGTTCCATATCACAGCCCCTCCATTGGAAGTTTCCCTATTCTTTATTCTTCTGGGAGTATGAGGTACAGAAGGTGGAAGGTCTGGATTCTGTAATTGCTTCTCCACTGGACATGGGCATTGATATACTCCCAGTCTATCTCTGTCTTTCCCTAATGGGGTAGGGGTCTGGGGAGGTGGGCTTCCAGGATACATTGGTGAGGTTGTCTGTCCAGGGAAGTCAGGTTGATGTGATGGTAACATATGCAACTTGGTTGCTAAAAAGCATTAAGATATAAAGCAGAACAAACTGTTTAATAATCAGGAAGCTAAAGGGAAGAATATAGCAGATGAGATTTGTGGTCTTTATGTTCGAAGAAGCTAGGAAGTCTTTTTTTCTCTGACCTTAAGCCAACCCCCCCTGCTCTGCTCCATCCTCCATTGCTGATACTATGGTCTATTTACATAATCATTGTTTTGCCTGAGACCTGCCCTGCCTGCAGGGTATTAATTAATCCCACCAGTTAAAATCTTCACAACACTTGCTATGGAAACTTTCGACCTTCCTGCTCTCTCCTTTTTTCCATCCCCTTTCCTAGCCATTTCCTTTTCTGACTTGCCACTTCCAGTTCAAAATATATAAAAGCGTTGTTTCTGATCAATAAAGACACGTTGCGTTCCCGCCCCGCCATGAGTTCCTGGTCTCTCTCCCAAGTCGCTGAGTAAGTAGCAGCCCAGGTTGGCTCCAGTTGAGTTCTTTCCAACCCAGAGAACATGTTCCTGGGAAGAAATACCCTCACACTAGCCTGGCATATTTTACGTATATTCAAAGGGGCCCATGACTTTCCTAGTTTTTGCCCGATTCTTTCATGTAGGTGGGCTAACAGTATTGTCTGAGAAGATGGTGTTAGAGTTGGGAATAGGACTAGAAAGTTGGACCAGGGCAGAAAGTAACTCCAAAATGTGGGAAAGTATATAAATACTAGAGCTCTATCTACTAGGGAAAGATAGAAACAGGCTGGAGTTATGGATAAACTTGCCAATGCCCATGTCCAACAGAGGAGAAATTACAGAAGCCAGAACTTCTACCTTCTGCATCCCCAAAACAGTTTTGATCCATACTCCCAGTGGGGGAGAAGTGATAGGAGGAAGAGGGTAAGATGACTCTGAACTCCAGCTCCATCAAGATCTTGAGAGAGAAGGAAAAAGGGAGGGACTTTTTGATGTAATAATAGGGTCATGTTTGGCTTGGAGGGGAAGACAAGACAGGGCCTGGAAGAAAAAGGGGGCAAATGTAGACAGATACTTGTAGAGATGACAGTTAGCCCATAACTTTAGTAATTTTTGCTTCTATTTTTGTCCACACATTTAGTAATACTGTCTGCCTTGGGAGAACTGTGATGGATTGAAGTGGAGGGATTAGGGATTCAGAATTCTGGTGGTGTGAATAGTGTGGAATTATACCCCTGTTGTCCTGTAAGTTTGTAAATAAGTATCAAATGACCAATTAAAAATTAATAGAAAAAATAAAAAAGTTCAACAAATGAGAAAAAATCCTATTGTTAGGATTTACTGTACCATACAAAATATTGCTATGATTTATGCCATTTAATGCTATTTATAAATAACTATATCTTGTATACTGATAAGACTGGTTGCTTCTGGTTTCCTGGTCCAAGATTATAGGTGATTTAATATTTAAAAAAAAGTCATTATTAGAAATGCATTAACAATCTAAACCCACCACAGTTCAATGAGTTTAGTGCTACAGTTCAATTAGTTTACTAATTTGAAGTCTTAAGTGCTTTAGAGTGAAGAAATTTGACTGGGTTTGGAGTATTCCCTAGAACCCCGCCCCACATAGGGAAGACAGATGACCATGTCAATGTATCCCAGAGCTGAGTCAGGCCTCTCCAGAGCCCCACCTCACTATGTATAGAAATAAACAGGCTGGGAGTGTGGATCGACCTGCCAACGCCCATGTTCAGCAGGGAAGCAATTACAGAAGCCAGACCTTCCACCTTCTGCATCTCATAGTGACCCTGGGTTCATACTCCTAGAGGGTTAAAGAATAGGAAAGCTATCAGATGAAGGGATGGGATATGGAGCTCTGGTGGTGGGAATTGTGTGGAGTTGTACCCTTCTTATCCTATGGTTTTTGTCAGTGTTTCCTTTTTATAAATAAAAATTTTAAAAAAAGATTTAAGTAACTTTGAGAGATAATGGAACACAATAAATGAAAAGTTGAATCTCAAAACACACACACACACACACAAAAACACAAAACTAAAAAAACTGGTGCTTGAGGAAGGATAGATCTTCAGTTTCACTATAGGAGGGTAGAGGTAGGGACACAGACCTTTGGTGGTGGGAATGGTGTTAATATACATGCCTATTAACTTATAGTTTACAAATCACTATTTAATCAATATGAGAAGGGAAAATAGATTGCATGTCTTAAGTATTTGAATACATATACTATTATTTCTGTAACTGTCTATGTTTACATACATTTGTCCATTTTCCTATGGTTCTGGCTTTTCTTCCTTTCTTTCTATATCATACCTCCACCTATTAATACTTAAAAATATCCTTCTTTTTTTCCTTTTCTCTCTCTAGGTCCTGATGGAATTAGAGTTCAGAGACCTCTGGTTATTTTACCCTAATACGTCTTCTCCTTTGGGAGTATGGACCAGAATTATTTATGTGCAGAAGGTGGGAATTTTGGCTTTTTTAATTGCTTTTCTGCTGGACATGGACATTGGCAGGTTGATCCATACCCCCAGCCTGTTTATATCTATACTTAGCGAGGTAGGGCTCTGGAGAGGCCCGGCTCAGCTCTGGGATACATTGATATGGTCATCTTCCCAGGGAAGTCAGTATGTAATCATAATAGCACCTGCAACTTGTTGGCTGAAAGGTGGTAAGATGAAAATTAGGACAAAATGATTGATGAACAGGAACCAAAAAAAAGCAGGAATAGAGTAGATGAGAATAGGGACTTGAGGATAGAAGCAAGGTAGGAGGTCTATTTTAGGTATATTCCTAGGAGTCCACAACTTTAGTAATATTTTCTTTTATTTTCACCCATAGTAATTTTTGCTTGAGCTTGAGAGCTAATGTGGCAGTGGACTAAAAATATTGTCTGGGAGGATGGTGTCAGAGTTAGATTAGGGCAGAGCATAGCTCCCAAACTTGAAGAAAATACATACATAAAATTAACTGTTTACCCCATCAGTTTGACCCAGGGCTCATATATGTTCATATTTAGCACAGGAGCCTGTGTAACTTCTGCGTCCCCGTGTCTCTGAGCTCACAGTCCATGTCTCAGCTGGGGAAATTCTAGACTGCACTCATTTCAAGACCAGTGTTTGTCTGGTGGCAGGGTAGGGTGACCCAGACTCTTTTAGGAGAGAGAGGCATTCCCTATCATTGCTACTTTATAGGGAGGACAATTCCAGGAGTGGCCCACAAGGTGGATGATGCTGATGTTACTGATGAAAGTGACCAGTGATGCTGGAGAGAGGGATCTATTCAATGTCTAGGCCCAAGCACACTTGTGCGGGAATCCAAGGATTCCCCGACTAGGGCCACAGATGATAGGGTGCCAGACAAAATTTATAGTTCACTTCTGTGTTAGCTAACAAGCTTAGGCAAAATTTACTAAAGTCATGGACCCCTTGGAACATATCTATATTAGACTTCCTAGCTTCTTTCCACATCAAAGCCCCCCAGTCTCATTTGAAAAAGTTTTATAGTCACCTTTTAGTTTATTATTTTCCTCTGAGATAGTAACCTGTTTTTATTTGCTTATTTATTTGTTTTATTTTTGGGTGTGTTTTCCCAATTTTGATACTTTTATGTCCTTTGAGTTTTGTACAAAATTAAAATGGATGTTTCTTTTGGATTTCAGTGTTTGTTTTTGTTTAATGGCAGCTTGTAGAACTGAAACTAGATAAATGAATTATGCAAAACTCTATAAAGTGAAGACATATCCCACATGCCAGGCAATAATGTGTTTTCATCTTCTTGTTTGGTGACTTTGTATTTAATTATGGACAGAATGTGCTGCTGGGAGGAACTCAGACTTGGTTTAGGCCCTATATTGGTGACAGTGACACTTACGGGGACAGACCTTGCCTACTATCACCTATTAGTGATAGTAGGCAAGCAAGTGACAGGCAGGAGACCTCTAGAGGGCAGTGTAAACTTACCAGTCAGCCACTGCAATTAGTGTCTAAGGTGAAATGAAATCAACTACCATCTTGAGCATCCATTTTCCTGGAGTGCTATATATGCAAGGATAAATAAGTTCAAATTAGGATTTGGCTTGTAACTTAAAAATATTTATTTACTTGATTTGACAGGGAGAAGTTGAGAGGGGGAAGGGAAGACAGGGAGAAAGGAAAAGAGACTGCCATGACTTCACTTGTGAAACTCATCCACTGCAGCTGTGGACAAAGGGCTTGAACCTGGATCCTTGCACTTGGTAATGAGTGCACTCAACCAGATGTGCCAGCACTTGGCCCCTGACTTGATACTTTGAACTTGGAGGTACTGGCATCATTTGAGTTCTACTCTTGGTGATGTAGAGAAAGAAAGAAGAAGAAGAAAAAAAAGAGTTTCAGCAAATGGGAGATAAGGTCCAGATTTGGCTATTCATTGTGTACCCTAATGTCTTTGACTTTAGTTTCTTATCAGAAAAAATTAAGTGGTCCCAGAATTTATTATTCAAAATCTCTTATTTGTGTGGTCTCCACCCTTTCTTCTTTTTTTCTCTCTCATTTGTCCTAGACTCTAGTTAACACTTACTTTCACCCCAGGCCTACCTCTGACATATATATATATATATATATATATATATATATATATATATATATATATATATATCCTATGCATTTTAAATAGGTAGCAGAATGTCATTTTAATAGATAAATCTCCTTCTGTCTTGGCTATCACATCTGGCCTTATTCCAAATATGTTTCTTTTGGAATCACCTTTTCAAGTAGCAACTGTAGTCTACTAAGGCTTGCAATAGTTTTCTGCAAAAAGCTTTGTTCAAGACTACTGGGTATTTCAAAATGGCAGCATTGTTTTTGAATGCAGCTTGGCTCTTCCAGTAGAAGAATGCTTCTGTCTTGGAATGATACAATTTATCTTTCTTTAGTACTTGCTGATATTTATACCACCCTCCTGGCTAAATTAAGCAGGCCTTAGAATCACATGCAATATTCTGACAGTTCAGAGAATTGAAACTGTCTTCAACTTTAAATAATATTTGAAAGGTTGAAATTCTCTTTTACCCAATAAATGAAGACTACAGTTTGACATTAAACAATACTTAAAAGTAGGTCAGTTCATACCAAGCTTTGATCGTAGCAATAAAAAAGGAATTAACTGTAGTCAAGTAAGGTACTAAGACCTGTCATTTAAGTTGGTTTCCAAGGATACTGCAAAGCTAAGATATGCTGAGAAAATTAGGACAGAGTTTGTATGTCAGGAATTGGAGAGTGGGGTGTGGTTAGAAAAGCTTCCAGAAAAAGGATTTTTCAAAAAACCTTTATTAGTGGGTTACAGTAAAGCTGTTGACACGTGAGTACAATTTCTCATCTCCCATGAAAGGTTTCTACATACACTCTAACCCTCAATTAGGTCTCTTTATAAAGAGACCGTTATTACCATGACCTCAAAGCCTCTCACCCCGATGTTTTGCCGACATCTGTCTCTCAGCTGGAACTTCATTAGCATGTACCCAGTGGACCCATTTCTAGACATTGGTTAGTTCTTACTTGATGTAATATTTTCTTTAAATCAACACCTCTCAATTCAGAAATGGCTGGCAATTACCTGAAAGTCTTTATCATTTTGGTTTCCATTGTTTGGCGTTGGGCAGGGAGAGATCATAGCACAACACACTTTAACATCAGAGATTCTGAGTTTAATCCCAGCACCATCACAAGCCAGAGCTGAGCAGCACTCTGTTAAAAGAGTTACAAAAAGTCTTTTTTTAAATTAAATTTTATAAAATATTTATTTTCACTTTTGTTGCTCTTGTTGTTTTAGTTATTATTGTTGTTATTGATGTCGACGTTGTTAGGACAGAGAGACATTGCAGAGAGGAGGGGAATACAGAGAGGGGGAGAGAAAGCCAGACACATGCAGACCTGCTTCACCGCCTGTGAAGCGACTCCCCGGGGGCTCGCACTGGGATCCTTCACACTGGTCCTGGCGCTTTGCGCCACATGCGCTTAACCCGCTGCGTTACCGCCCGACACCCCAAAGCCTTTTTTTATGTGGTTTGGTATTGTGTGATATCCCCAGAAGATGCAGAGGTCTAGTCTACCCTTCATGTTGTCACTTATAATATTTCTGTACCATTTGAAACTTATGTACATTGTCGGCTGTTGGTTATTCCTGGGTGACCGTAGTTTGGGTGACTAAACTTAGCATGGCCGCAGATTCAAGTCCCATGCATGGGTAGTATTAATTCTATATTGTTTTTTCCTTTTCTTCAGAAACAGTTTTATGTTTGAGTTACATTTTCAGTGATGTTTTTCCACTTATGATTATGTAACAGCTTAACATGATTTCCTTTTGGTACTAAAGAAGACAGATACTCTTTTAAAAATATTTCTTATGATCTTATGATCCGAAGAGATATTGAAGGTCAATACATTTTCATGTTTTCTTGACAGAAGCAACTGGATTGTTTAAAACTGTATATCTTTAGTTTAAGGCAGAGTAGACGACGCGAGGGCGATCTGGCTGCGACATCTGTCACCCCATTAATCACCGGGGTTGAGTCAGCTGATCTGGCTGGCTAGGCGGGTGTTCCCTTCCTCCCTCACTGCTCCATGTGCGTCCCTCCCTAAGCTGCAAGCTCCATCAAAGAGGATGGCCTTCCAGGAATAGAGAAGGACTGCTCTTCCGGAGAGGGTATACATATGCGTAGCTGCGCTCCCCTGTTAGAACTTCCAAATAAGCTCTCAACTCAGAGTAGAGAACACTACTTATCCTACTATAGTTGCTTTTTTTTGAATAATTTTAATTGATATATTATTATCTTTTAATTTAAGAGGTAGCTTCTTTCCACAGGGACTATTAAAACTCCATCCTTATTGAACTATTTCTCTTTACGTGTTCATTTTGTAATATAATGTTAGCAATATTTGCAGAATACCCTGTCACTTTTAGCAAAGAAATAGTAAAACTTTCATAACTGTGTTAAGGAGGAATTAACATAGTAATTCTACAGATATGAGAAAAGTCTTTCAGAGAGATAAATGGACTTCTGTACAATCAGAAATAGGCTTTTCATTTTTTTTTTTTTTATTGCCACCAGGGTTATAGCTGGGCTCAGTGCCTGCATGATGAATTTACTGCTCCTGGAAGCTCTTTTCCCCTTCCCCCATCTGTCTGATAGGATAGAAATTGAAAAGAGAGGGGATGCTAGAGAGGGAAAGACACAGAGAGACATCTGCAGTACTTTCTTCACTGCTCCTGAAGCTTCTTCCCCCCTGCAGGTGGGGTGTGAGGGCTTGAACCTGGGCTCTTAAGCATAACATGTGCACTAAGCCAAGTGAGCCAGATGCAGCCCCCTCATGATTAATATTAAGACATAATTAATGAAGACTTTTGGTCAAAAACTTCTATTCAAGTCTAGAGAAAAAAATTACAACTTACTTATTCTGGTTATCTTTTGGTCATTTATCTATATGGGTAGCGGACAACATATATTAATGCAACATGAAAGAGATAAATATTTGCAATTCATTTACTCTTTCCTGGTAATGGGAGCTCTGAAGTTGCTATAGATTGGTGAATACTTCTACTGTGAGTGGTTAGGGAATAGCTAAGCACATACACCTATTAGAGTTTGGTTCTTTATTTTGTAGATGACTGAAAAATATGATTTTTCCCATTGGGATGTTGCTTTGATTCACTCACAATGGAAGTTTCTAATATAATTGGTTCTCATTATCATGATAGGTTTGTCCTAATGTTGCCACAGAATTAGTGGATCACTGAATCATTCATTGTTCCTGGGTAAATACAGGGTTAGTTTACCATGAATCTTTTCTCACATTTTTAACATTTGATCTGTATATATCCTTTTATCATTTGACCAGTGCATAATCTTGCTTTTTGTGTGTTTGTGTTTAAAAGACACCTATTTGATTCATTAATGTAGGACTCCTAACCCATAACACCAGAGCTCATAGCAGAATGGAAGCTTATATAAAATATGTATTTTCTCTTTAAGCACATCATAACCCTCTACTGCTTAACAACAATAGACATCACTTCATCATTATGTCTGCAAGTCAGTTTAGACAGCAAAGCCATCAGCAACATATGAGAAATATGGCATTAAATTGAATGTGGAAAAGACAGTTGCTGCTTACATTATGAGAGCTGAAAGGAGTTAACTTGTTTGATGTCAGCTGGATATATGAGCATCCATTTCCCCCATATTCTGCATACATTCATGAGTGGCAATGAAAAACACTGAGATTATTGCTTTGCAACTTAAAAGTGAAATCATAATGAACTAGTGAATTTGCAAACATACAGTGTACAAATAATGCAGGTCAAGTGTGCATACAATTATGAAATTTAGGGGTCCACTCAGTGGCGCATATAGTTAAGTGCACATATTACCACGCACAAGGACCCGGGTTCCAGTACACAGCCTCCACCTGGGGCGGGGGGTGCTTTATGAGCAGTGAAGTAGCTCTGTTGGTGTCTTTCTCTCTCCCTCTCTATCTCCCCTTCATCTCTCAATTTCTATCCTGTTCTATCCAATAAAATAGAAAGAAAGGGAAAAAATGGCCACTGGGAGCAGTGAATTTGTAGTGCTGGCACCAACCCCCAGTGATAACTCTGGTGGAAAAAAAAATTCATTACAACTATTTGCATACTGCTTCTCTGACTTCTATCTTATGAAATAATTTATCTTTATATAAATAATATAGTACATATTATATATAATTACTGCTGCAGCTTTTATTCACCTGTTTGATCCCACTGCTTCTGTTGGACTTTCTGTTTTTTTCTCCTTTCACTGTGAGATAAAAAAGAGTTAGAGAGAGATGGATGGGTGAAAGAAGGAAATAAACCACACCATGGCTCCACTGCTCATGAAGCTTCCCCTATACGTGATGCTCCCACGTAGAGCCAGAAGCTTGAACCTGGGTCTTTGTGCATGGTATTGTGTCCACTTTACCAGGTGAGCTGCCTCCCAGCTTCTAAAACATATTTTCAAAATAAAGTAAAACCCAAGGTAATTATGTCTGACCGAGTGGCCTCGAGCCCTCCAATGAATGGCCTCATTGTGCTTTATGACTTTTGATGTTCTCTGTTGAGTCTTTATTATTCAGCCAGAATGTCGGAGTGGCAAAGGGATTTTGGTGTGGGAAGTCTTTACAGCTAACATTTAGAAGTTGTGTATGCCATTTCTATTTTCAGTTCACATTTTTGGCTCTAAATAGCTGTATATAACTGTAACAGAGATTTGGAAATAATAATATAGTTTAGGGACGAGAAGAAATAGCCTTTCTTCAACACAGGGTGCTTTCTGCTATAGCCAGTAACGGGTTGAGGCCGGATTCAGATCCACCAGTCTAGCTCAGAGACTATGTTTTTCATCTGCATGTAATGCTGAGGGTGGATAAGTGTTAGGTACTACGAGGCATCTTTGTAGTTGCTCATGAACAAAGGGGTGTTATAGACTTGCTAACAGTAAACTTTTTGTCTTCAGAGTGTTAAGGTCCTCCACTCTGACATCTGCAGGTGGGAGCGTGAATGAATGAATGATTATTGTGTTACTTTCCTATGGCAGCTGTAATGAATCACCTCCAGTTTAGTGACATGAACTGACACAACTTTATTCTTTACATCTCTGGAAATCAGAAGTTCAAAGTCAGTCTCATGGAGCTCAAATCAAGCTGTTGTTATGACTTATTCTTTCTGATGTTTCTGTGGGGAGAGTTAGCTTACTTTGTCACCCCCCCTCCCCACTATTAGGGGCTGTCTATATCTTTGGTTCATGACCCATTCCTTACATCAACCCACCTCTTTTTCCCATACCATCCCATCACTCGCTTTGAGGTAGCCTCCCTTGTGACTGACCTTTGGGGGCATCCAAGTAACTTAGGGTAGTCATCCCACATTAAGATTTTTAATTAAGGCTACACAATCCCTTTTGCTATAGATGGCAGCATATTTATTCATTGTTTCCAGAATTTTGATGTGGACAAATCTGATGACTTGTAATTCAGCATTCCATTCAGTCACACAGGTAGATGATTTTGTGGGTTGCCTCAATATTCATGCATTCTTGATTTTCTAAGAAACAAAATAGTAGAATAGTCAAATAAGATTTTTGTGCTGGTATTAAAGGTTAGATAAAATTCCTCTGGATGAAGCCTTCATTATATAGTTATAGGGAATTAGAGAATTTTATTTATCTATTCTCTGATATTTTGCATTTGGTTAAGTATGGGCTTACTTAATTAGAGTTATTTCTTGTTTCATGTCTAATTATTTTCTGCATAGATTTACAAGCATAAGATTACATTTTCTTAGGTTTCAGCATGATAAAAAAGAAAAGTGATCATCAAAAACAGAAAATCCTTTGGTATTAGTTCCCTTAGAATTTAAATAAAATTTAATTCATGATCAGATGTTGTGTTTGCTAGGTTCTTAATTTATTTTACTTACTCCAGAAAATTACCTTAAGTACTCCTCTCAGTTTCTCTCTGTCCTATCCAACAACAGCATCAGTGGTAACAATAACAACAAAAACAAGGTCAACAAAATGGGAAAAAATGGCCTCCAGGAGTAGTGGTTTCATAGTGCAGGCACCAAGCCCCAGAGATAACATTGGAGGAAAAAAAAGTATTCATTTAAAATGAAGAGTTTGCAGAGAGCTAGTGGATAGCTGGGTACTATTCAGCTATCTGTGGAGATTTCTTCCATGCTGGGAAGGATTTCAGACAGCATAGTTTACCCCCACCCCTGAGATATATGCTTTGGATTTTCTTGAAATCACCTTTTCTTGAAATGTATTGTAATTACTTCTATTGGTTGCATATCATACATGCTCAATTCTGTTTGTAGGGAATTTGAATTCCCCAATTAATCACATTTAGTGATCACATTATACATATATGGAGTTATTCAGTGAAGAACTTCTAGCAAATTCTACTACAGATGACTGGGGACAAAAATAGTGGTGTTATCATTTATGGCTTCTTTGGAGATATTGCTCTCACCTACAGCTGCTAGTTATTATTTAATCCTTAGATCAATGATATTGTGATGTGTGATTATACAACGGATAAACTTAAAATAAGTGAGATGCTCAAATCATCACAAAATGGCACCCGTTACTTTATTCTTGCCTCATGGATCCATTCGCATGTGTATTTTCAACATACTAGAGAAAAAAAATTCATTCTTCATTCCTGAGATAATGATTTCTGGTACAAATAGTAAATCAAAACTGAAATTTGTGATGCCTGAGGATCTTCAAAGGAGTTTTCCAAATGATTCGTAAATCAGTAACAGATAGATTCAGCCACGCAGGACACATGTTTGTTGCCTCTGATGGTCTGGGTTCTCATATAAACAAATGTTTTTTGAATAATGAAGTATAGTAAATAATAAAGGACCTCATCCTAGTGCCCTGAAAGCTGGCATTCTCTTGGCAGCTGTGCATAGCTCTAAAGATTTACGGAGGTCTACTGATTATAATTAACAAAAAAGACACTGAGAAGTATAGCTTTGACTAGGAAACTCAGACCAGAAGTCATATTCTTGGAGTGTTTATGACTGAAGTTTTGGAGAAACTTCAAGTGCAATAAATCAAACATGTAGTCCTGGGGAACAAAAGAGTCCTAGTTATTTAAATAGGTATTTGAAATATTTGACTTGATAAAGCTGCATTTGCTTCAAGGATAAATACTGAATCCTTTTGATTTATCTAAGAAGATGGAAAATGGATTTCCACTTAAAAAGTACTTATTACTGGCCTGAGTTGTGATCACATAGGGTATGTATTATTTTTATTTCTTAAATATTTTTTTTTGTTTTAAATGACTCTGTAATGCCTTAAATACCTGTCATAGAAAATACAATAAAAACAGCTTAAATATCTTTTTTAAAAAAATTTACCTGGATATTTACATAATCTTTGGTACCTATGCTCTTGATTTATTTATTTTACATTATATCTGTCTAATAGAATTATATCTTGTAATTCTATTTTTTAAATTACTGTTTATACCCACAGCTTGTGTCAAGTGCCAGTGGCCACACTGCACTCCACTCCACTCCACTCCCCATTATGACCTTGCCTGACACTTAGAGAGTCCTTCTGAGGCGTCTTTTCCATTTCCCTTCTTCCTCTCCATTTTCTTTTGCTTTTTGTTCCTGCTGTGTGATTGTGAGAAGGTGGCTTCACCTTTCTGTTTCAAACATTTTCAAGAGCATACTTTTATTAATATGAGTTTCTGTGAGCAGAATGAAACAAGTGAGATAGAATGGAAGGCACTTTGTGCAGTGGCTAACTGAAGTATGAACTCAAAAAGTGGTCACCACTTACGTGAAGGCATCTTTGTTGTGGGAAACTTGTATTCTAAGAGATGAACAATTTGAGGTGATGGGTAAATGCATAGTGGATAAGTTATAATGGAGTTACATCATGACAATAAGAATGAAATAATTTATAAAAAGTAATGGTTCACGTATCTTAGAACTATTATTTTTATTAAGGACTTTTAAATTAGTGGTTTAATAATGGTTTTACAAGGTTATACGAGTGGAAGCATATAGTTCCACACTGCATCCGCCACAATTATTACAATGCTTTAGAGAAAGTTTGGCTTTTTATTTATTTTAAAAAGTTTATGTGTTTAAATTCCTTATACCATCTTTCAGAAAAAAGGTGAGTCATTTGATTAATAAGCTATAGCAGTAAGAGTTCTTGAACATAAAAACTAGTAGATAAAACTTGACTTTACTACTGTGTCTCTCTACCCTTATCTAAATATATACTTTCTTCTAGTATATTTTCACCACATGTTGGAGATGACTATTTTTCTTATAATACATATTATAGTATCCTGTCTGAGTGTTATGTATTCATCATTTGCATTATTTACATTTAAATGTTATTAAGTATGAAGGCTTGGCAGACATTTGCCATGATTTTTTCTGTGATATTTATTCCTGTGTACCAAACCTGCTTACTGTGCATAGCTCCATTTCCCCTGTATTTAGGATATATTGTTTATTTTTCTATTCAGATCAGAATTTTTGTTTTCAATTGTTGAGACTGTTCTAAATGTATCTGATACAGTTATTGGATTGTGAGTTCATCTCTCACAGCTATTTGAAATTAAACTGACAGAAGATAATGCTAGCTGTTTCATACAATAACAGTGACTCCTCCATGGCTCTACAGATTAGTGACACTAAAAAATCGTTCAGTTCACTTTGATTTAAGAGGTTTATGTAGCTTTAGAATCCAAACACATGATCCAAAAAAAATTTAATTAAAGACAGTTGAGAATTCAAAAGCAAAGACAGAGAAGAAATGAAACAAGAATTCTTTTTCTCCAATGCATTTGAAGTTTATCTTAATCAGATTGCTAGGTGTACTAAAGTAGTTGTGGCTGACATGACTACATTAGAACTGATATTTGATCTTCTTCTCCTAGTAAATATATTTTGCTTTGTTCTGGGGTGGCTCTGAAAGCCAGTGGCAGAAGAATTGTCTGACTGGCAAATGTCCTGAATAATCGAGATAGTTTCAGTGAAAAATGTCAGCCCCTCCTCTGGGAGTGTCTGCGATGCAGTTATGTGGGCAACAGTAGAACTGGACTGGGTCAAGAAGCCAGGCCAGACAGATGTCAGGGTCTGAATGAAGCCAGTGATTTGGGAGCTAGGAAATGAAGAGTAGGGAGTTAGTAGTTCAATGTGGCCCAGAACAGGATAGAGGTCAGGAAACCAGGATTTCAGGTTGGGGAGGGGTAACAAGGTTTGAACGGAGGTGAAGGATGGAATAAGGTCAGAAGTTAGGATCTTCTTCACTTGAAGATCTGGGAGAGCACAAGCAAGTGAAACACAAATCAGAATAGAACCAGAGACCTGTGGTCCTTTGTACTTATTTCTTTTTTTCTTGGGAGGTTCATGGTTTACAGTAAAGTTGTTGGCACATAGATACAAATTCTCTTTTCACTAAGATAGGTGTCTCCAAAACACTCTTATCACTGTGTACCTTATTGCACTTGAACACAGAGTCCTTTGTACTTCTTTGTCAGGGTTTGATTTACAATATTTCACCAACTCCTTGTCCTAGAGTGCTATGGTATGTTTCAAATTGCTGTACCTTCTACTTACTAGCTTGGTGCCCCTATTAAAGTATATCCTCAAGCTTTAATTTGTTCATCTCCTAATACAGACACTACTGTCTCCATTCTAGGAGTCTTTCAAAAGCATGCTTTATTAATGATAACCGACTCACCTGTACAGATAATAATACTTTGTGTTAATTTCTGATTGTGTAGTTTGTATCAGTAGGCTGTTTACTTAAAGTTTTTATTTTTTATTTTTAACTTCAAGATGACATTTATCTGCCTCTAAAGAGTAGTCTTTGGTTGGCCTTTTCACCTTACTTATATGGAAACATTTGTGACTCGGGAGTTCTACTTCTGGAAATCTCAGTCATTAATCTTTTTGTCATCATCATCATCATCGTCGTCATCATCATCATCATCATCATCATCAATCATATAGATAGCTACAGCTATTATCTGTCAATCTTCATCATCCTCTATATACTTTTAATCTTATATTTGATGAATAAACAGTAGAAACAATTTGGTCATTCAAAATAAAATGTGAGGTCATCTGCACAGGGAAGTCACATTGGTGTCATGGTAACATCTGCAGTTTGGTGGCTGAAAAAAATATTAAGATGTAAAGAAGAACAAATTGTTTAATAATCAGGAACCTAAAGAATATAGCAGATGAGATTTGGGGGTCTCCATTTTGGAAAAAGCTAGGAAGTCTATTTTAGGTATATTCCATGACTTGACTTGTTTCGGCCTGAGCCCAAGAGCTCACATGCAGATGGGCTAAAGTATTATCTGGGGATATGGTGTCAGAGTTGGAAAAAGGACTAGAAAGCTGGATCAGGGCAGAAAGTAGCTCTCAAATACCATTATCTATAAACTCCATTGATCTGATCTGGGGCTCATATTCAGCACAGGAGCCTGTGTAACCTCTGCATCCCTGTAGATCTAAGCTCATATTCCATGATAATAGCTAAGAACATCCTAGGGTGTACTCATTACAGGACCCGTTTTCCTTTAGTGGCAGAGTATGTTGACCCAGGCTCCCTTTGAAGAGTGAGACAGTCCCTACCATTGTTGTTCCACATTGAAGGCAAGGTCCTGGAGAGGCCCATAAGCATGTCCATGATGCTGTTCCTGATGGAGATGACCAGAGTTGTGGAGATAGGGATCTGTTAAAGGTCTAGGCCCATCATATCTATGTGGGAATACCAGGATTCCCTGACTAAGGCCCCAGATGATGGTGTGACCTGGTAATGATCAAAAGAGCCATCATTAAAGTGTACCAGTCTCTTGCCCTTATCCCAGCTTTCGTAGTCCTTGATTTATCTGACAAGGTTAGCCTTGGAGTGACTGAGGGAGGTGAAGTAGGAAATAGGTGAGAGGGTACCTAGGTCTAAGTAGAAACTGTTTGATTAAGTACTTTATACTGTCTTTTTTTAAAAAATTATTTTTTCCCTTTTGTTGCCCATGTTTTATTGTTGTAGTTATTCTTGTTGTCGCCATTGTTGGATAGGACAGAGAGAAATGGAGAGGGATGGGGAAGACAGAGGGGGAGAGAAAGACAGACACCTGCAGACCTGCTTCACTGCCTGCCTGTTAAGTGACTCACCTGCAGGTGGGGAGCCGGGGGCTCAAAATGGGATCCTTATGCTGGTCCTTGCACTTTGCACCATCTGTGCTTAACCCGCTGTGCTACCGCTCGACTCCCTGTACTGTCTATTTAAGGTCTTTCTACTTGCTTGCTGCACTTATTGAGTCACTCTAGACTATTGTGCACTTTTACTGTAAGGTGTATCTTTCCCTATAACTTATGGATACATGTGCACATGTGTTTTTTTTTTAATTTATTTATTTTTATTTAAGAAAGGATAAATTAACAAAACCATAGGGTAGGAGGGGTACAACTCCACACAATTCCCACCACCCAATCTCCATATCCCACCCCCTCCCCTGATAGCTTTCCCATTTTCTTCTCTGTCCCTCTGGGAGCATGGAGCCAGAGTTGTTGTGGGTTGCAGAAGGTGGAAGGTCTGGCTTCTGTAATCGCTTCCCCGCTGAACATGGGTGTTGACTGGTCAGTCCATACTCCCAGTCTGCCTCTCTCTTTCCCTAGTAGGGTGGGTCTCTGGGGAAGCGGAGCTCCAGGACATATTGGTGGGGTCTTCAGTCCAGGGAAGCCTGGCCGGCATCCTGATGACATCTGGAACCTGGTGACTGAAAAGAGAGTTAACATATGAAGCCAAACAAATTGTTGAGCAATCATGGACCCAAAGCTTGGAATAGTGGAGAGGAAGTGTTAGGGGGGTACTCACTGCAAACTCTAGTGTACTTCTGCTTTCAGGTATATATTTTGCAGTAGTTTACGGGTACGTATGAACATATGCTCTCTCTCACAGAAACTGGTGTATATCTAGGATTTGGGACTTTGTTAGTTTTCAGCATACAAGTCTTTCACTTCTTTGGTCAACTTTATTCCTAGGTATTAGATTGATTTTGCTGAAACAGTAAATGGGAGTGTTTTCTGGATGTCTTCTTCAGATTTAGTGTTTGAATAAAGAAATGTCACTGATTTTTTTTACATTGATTTTGTAGCCTGATACCTTGCTATATTGCCTAATAACTTCCAGTAGTTTTCTGCTGGATTCTTTAGGTTTTTCTATGTATACAATCATATCATCTGCAAATAGTGAGAGCTTGACTTCTTCCCTTCCAATCTGTATTCCTTTGATTTCTTTCTCTTGCCTGATTGCTATGGCAAGAACTTCCAATATTATTTTGAAGAATAATGGTGACAGTGGACAGCCCTGTCTAGTCCCTGATCTGAGGGGTAATGTTTTCAGCTTCTGTCCAGTGAGTATGATGTTGGCTGTAGGTATACTATATATAGATTCCACTATCTTGAGGAATTTCCCATCTATTCCCATTTTTTGTAGAGTTTTGAGCATGAATGGGTGTTGGATTTTGTCAAAGGCTTTCTCTGCATCTATTGAGATAATCATGTGGTTTTTGTCTTTGCTTTTATTGATGTGGTGAATGACATTGATTGACTTACGGATGTTGAACCAGCCTTGCATTCCTGGGATGAATCCCACTTGGTCGTGATGAACAATCTTTTAGATATGCTGCTGTATCCGGTTAGCCAAGATCTTGTTTAATATTTTGGCATCTATGTTCATCAGAGATATTGGTCTGTAGTTTTCCTTTTTTGTTCTGTCCCTATCAGCTTTTGGTATCAGGGTGATGTTGGCTTCATAGATGGTGGAAGGGAGTATTCCTGTTTCTTCAATCTTATGGAAAAGCTTAAGAAGTATGGGTACTAACTGTTTCCTGAAAGTTTTGTAGAATTCGTTTGTGAAGCCATCTGGTCCAGGACTTTTGTTGTTGGGGAGATTCTTAATAACGGTTTCAATTTCTTTGTCCGTGATTGGTGCATTTAGATTTTGTAGTTATTCTTGGTTCAGTTTTGGAAGGGCATATGTTTCTAGGAATTGTTCCATTTCTTCCAGATTCTCTAGCTTGGTGGCGTATAGTTCTACATAGAAGTTTCACAGGATTCTCTAGATTTCTGTGGTGTCAGTTGTTATATCTCCTCCATCGTTTACAATTCTATTAATTTGAGTCTTCTCTCTTTTTTGTTTGGTGAGTCTGGCTAGGGGTTTGTCAATTTTGTTTAATCTTTCAAAGAACCAACATTTGTCTTCAATGATCTTTTGTATGGTTCTCTTATTTTCGATGTTGTTTATTTCTGCTCTAATTTTAGTGATTTCTGTCCTTCTGGTTGCTTTAGGGTTCCTCTTCCTCTAAGTCCTTGAGGTGTGCAGGAAGGTCGTTCATTTGAGCTTTTCTTGTTGTTTAATATGTGATTGTATGGCTATAAGTTTCCCTCTCAGTACTGCTTTAGCTGTGTCCCAAATATCTTGATAGGTTGTGTCTTCATTTTCATTTGTTTCCAGGAACAATTTGAATTTTCTGCTTGAGTGACTCTCTGACCCAGTGGTTCTTAAGGAGTATGTTGTTTAGTTTCCAGATTCTGTGACTTTTAATAATTTTCTGTTTATTGTTAAATGTTAGTTTTACTCCACTGTGGTCTGAGAAGATACTTGGGATGATTTCAATGCTCTTGAATTTATTGATGCTGTCTTTGTGGCCTAACATGTGGTCTATCCTTGAGTATGTGTTATGTGGATTTGAAAAGAAGGTGTATTCCAGTTTTTTGGGGTGGAGGAGTCTGAAAATGTCCAAGAGGTCTAGACTGTCAATCTCTTCATTCAATTCTCTTGTATCTTTGTTGATTCTCTGCTTTGTTCATCTGTCTAAGTGTGAGAATGGGGTATTGAAGTCTCCCACTATTATTGTATTACTATTGATGCATTTTTGAAATTCTTTCAGTAAGTGCTTGATGTATTTAGATGGTCCCTCACTGTGTGCATAGATGTTAATAGTTGTTCAGTCTTCTTGGCTGATTGATCCTCTAATAATTATGTAATGTCCTTGCCTATCTTTTATTACTTTATTTAATTTAAAATCTATTGTGTCTGAGATGAGAATGGCTGTTCCTGCCCTTTTTTGTGGTCCGTTAGCCTGTATGATAGTTTTCCATCCTTTCACTTTAAGTCTGTGTTTATCTTGTTGTGACAGATGGGATTCTTGCAAGCAGCATATGGTTGGATTATGTTTTCTGATCCATCCCCCAACTCTGTGCCTTTTGATGGGTGAGTTTAAGCCATTGCCATTTATTGATATTATGGATTTAATGTATTGTAGTGCCATTGTTAAAAAAATATGTTTTTGCTCTGATATATATTTCAAGTATTATAGTGATGTTCTTGTTTATAAGGTTTTTTAGAACCTCTTTCAGGGCCGGTTTGGTGATGGTCGTCTTCTTTAACTGTTGTTTGTCTAAGAAGGTTTTGATCCCTCCATCTAGTTTGAATGAAAGTCTAGCGGGATATATTATCCTTGTTTGAAACCCTTTTTCATTCAGGGCTCGATAGATATCTTGCCATTCTCTTCTGGTTTTGAGAGTTTGAGTGGAGACGTCTGCAGATAATCTTATGGGTTTTCCCCTGTATGTGACTTTTTGTTTCTCTCTTGCAGCCTGTAGGATCCTTTCTTTATCCTTACTTCTTCTCATTGTGACTATGATTTGTCTTGGTGTCTTCACGTCTGGGTTGATTCTGTTTGGTACTCTCTGGGCCTCTTGAATCTTGATGTCCTTTGTGTTATTCTGGTCTGAGAAGTTTTCTTCTATAATTTCCTGTAGAATGTTTCCTTCCCCTTCCTCTCTTTCTTCCTCTGGTAGGCCAATTATACGAATATTACTTCTTTTGAGATCATCCCATATGTCTCTGTTGTTGTTTTCAGTTTCTCTCAATCTCTTTTTGAGCTCTTTCACCTCTTTCTTCGTTTTCTCTAACTCATCCTGTCTGACTAATTCTCTTTTCTGCTTCTGTTAGTCTGCTTTCCCTTGCCTCAGCTTCTTTCTTCATTACAGCTATTTCAGCTTTCAGTTCTCTAATTGCCTCAAGATAATCAGTATTTTCCTTGGGGTCTCAACTGTTGTTTCCCTAATACTGCCATTCCTTTCCTCCAATGTTGTTTTCATTTCTGTGATTAATAAGTTTATTATTGCTTGCATACTTTTCTTATCTATGGTTACTTCTGGCTGATTTATAGTTTCTTCTGGGCTCTTGTCTTCATTCATTGGAGTATCAGTTTTATTTGTTTTTGATCTACCCATTTTTTTGATTTATGTATTTCTTATTTTTATGCTCTGTTGTTCCTCAGTTGCTGTGCCTTGAATACAAGCAACACTGTACTAAATACCTTTATGACAATTGCACTCACCAACCTCAGGAATTACAATAGCAACTGAAACTAGGATTGAATTAGTTTAATCGTTACCAGTTAGCCAAACAATGTCTCCAGTCCGTGAAAAAATAGCAACCAAGTCCAAGTGAAGAAGAAAGAGAAAGGAAAGAAGGGATAGCAAGAATAGACAGTTATACAAATCTACTATCCACTGTATATTCTAGGGGTAATAAGAGGGGAAAGGGAACTAGAGCAGAGATACACACATAGAGAGTCCACTCTGAGTCAGATTTCTTCCCCAAAGTAATTCACAAATTCAGAAAGACAAAGAAGGAAGGAAGAAATGTATGACAAGATAAAAAAAGAGAAACAAGAGAGAGAAAAGAGAAAAGATAAGACAAAGAGCTGTAATTAATTAAATTTAATTTAATTTAAGCTGTAATTAATTTAATTTAATTAAAGCTGTAATTAATTTAATTTAATTAAAGCTGTAATTAATTTAATTTAATTAAAGCTGTAATTAAAGAGCAGTGAAAGGAAAGTTTTTTTAATTGATTACTTTATTTTTTATTTTATTTATTTTTAATTAGCTAGGAGGAGGAAGAAGGGAGAGTCTATAGAGGAGGTAGGAGTAACGAGACAAGTTCCTCTCACAATAGATAAGATGCCCACTACCTTAGCAATGAAAGATACCCTAAGAGTTAATTCTGGTCAACCTAAAGGAGGGGGGTGGAAGATATATGCCTTTATGTAATATTAGTAATAAAACAGAGCAGGGTAAAAAACCCTGTCCCAGATTGCCTCAAGCCTCCTGAGCAGAGGCAGCTGATTGTTATGAAAGAGAAAAAAAAAACCCTCAGGAATAGACAAGAATAGCAGGAATAGACAGTTATGCATATCTACTATGCACGGTATATTCTTGGGGTAGCTATAGGAGAAAGGGAAGTTGAGCAGAGATACATGTAGAGAGGGTCCACTCTGAGTCAGAGTTCTTCCCCAAAATAATTTCCAAATGTGTATCAGTGAATTCAGAAAGCTGAAGGTTTAAGGAAGAAATGATGACAAGAATGAGAAAAAGAAGAAAAAAAGAGAGAGATAAAAAAAAGAAAAAGATAAGAAAAAGAACAGTAATAAAAGAGCAGTGAAAGGAAAGAGTTATTTATTTATTTTTTATTATTTAATTAGCTATGCGGGGGGGGGGAGGCAGAGAATGGGTAGGGGCGGTAGTAAAAGTGAGACAAGTTATTTTAGCAGTGAATAAGACACCTGGTCCCTTAGCAATGGAAAATAAACTAAGAGTTAATTCTGGTCAACCTGAAGGAGAGCGTATCTTGTATTAATAACAAAATAGAGCAGAGCAAATAACCTGTCCTGTCTTCAGCTTGGATGGCTCCAGATTGCCTCAGGCCCCCTGAGCAGAGGCAACTGGTTGGCTACTTAGAAAGAAAAAAGGCCAAAGGTTTCAGAAGGGAATAGACTTAGAATGAATGACACCCCCTGGTGGGACAGGAATCTTGGTAAAGAAAGAAGCTCATCAGGGGAGACTGCTAGGAGCAGATCTCTGGTTCCCAGGGTTATGGGGGGGGGGAAGGAGGAGGGGATGTGCTTTGGGAATAATAATTTAAAAGAAAAAAAATTTTTTTCCCTTTCTTTTTACTCTATTTTTTAACCCAAATTAAGTTATAGTTACCTCCTTGGTATCACTGCTAGGACCCCTTATTGACTGGCCTACCAAAGGCATAAAATCCTACTGTTTCCAGCCTATGTGGTTGGAGCTCAAGCCACTAGTAGCTTCTCAGTCCACCATCTTCCAGGAAAAAAAAACACGTACATGTGTTTTATTTCATGTGCTCTGGTATATATCTAGGTTCTGTGGCTTTGTTTGGAAGTGTACCACCTGAAGTGGAGTTAAGAAGTCCTGTGAGCTAGGAAAGGTCTCACAAGAGTAATGGGACAGAAGGCTTCCCCTGGAATCCCACCTCTCTATAGCCCTGTCCCACTAGGGAAAGACAAAAGGATGGGAGTATGGCTTGACCTGTCAATGCCTATGTCCAGTGGAGAAGCAATGACCGAAACTACACCTTCCACCTTCTGCAACCCATAAAGATCTTTGGTCCATACTCTCAGAGGGATAAAGAATAGGAAAGCTTCCAGTGGAGGGGATGGGGTGCAGAGCTCTGGTGGTGGAAACTGTGTGGCATTGTGCCCCTATTTTCCAATGGATTTTTTGTTCATAATTAAATCATTAAAAAAAGTTATTAAGAATAGAAACACTTCCAATGGAGGGGATGGGATGCAGAATTCTGGTGGTGGGAATTGTGTGGAATTGTACCCCTCTTATCCTATCTTTTTGTCAATCATTATTAAATAAATATAAAAAAAAGAGATATAAAATATGTATAGGGAGCAGCAGTTGTAATTGGTCACAAGTCATTTTTGAACAGTTTTAGATGTATTTGTATTTAAATGAATCTGGCATACTATCATTTTATTAAGCATAAGTAAATACTGTTTTATTTGTGAAGGTGTCAGGGTTACAGGTGAATTTATATAATCTTTATCAGTAAAAGGATTTAGGAAAGAGAATGGATGTTTGTTTTACTATAATGTATTAAACATATACATAGATAAGCACACACACACACACACACACACACACACACACACACACACACACACACATATATATATATAGTTGGTTATTGTCAAATTTAAATTATTCTGCTTGGGGTTATTTAATTACTAATTTCAGAATTATAGGAGATTCTTAATATAGTAATATGTGTTATTGTATAAAAATATTGTGGTCAATTGAATTTGACAAATGACTATGCAAAATTAAAAACAAACCTCTGAGTTCTTGAGTTTTTCAATTTAAATGTGCTTTGTGGTTCTTTTGAGGTAAATAGAACATTTTATGCTTCTTTTTCAAAGGTGTTTATTCATTATTGGATAGAGACAAAGAGAAAGAAAGGGAGAAGAAAGGAGAGAGACAGAGAGAAACGTGCAGCCCTGCTTTACCACTTGTGAAGCTTTCCCTCTGCAGGTGGGGACCCAGGTCCTTGTGCACTGTAATGTGAGCACTGAACCAGGTGCACCACCGCCTTGCCCCCAACATTTCATGTTTTAAAAATGGAATGATAGTTTCATGAAACAGTTTGCGACATTTAAAAAAATTTCTTTATTGGGGAATTAATGTTTTATATTCAACAGTAAATACAGTAGTTTGTACATGCATAACATTTCTCAGTTTTCCATTTAACAATAAAACCCCCACTAGGTCCTTTGTCATCCTTCTTGGACCTGTATTCTCCTCCACACCCACCCCAGAGTCTTTTATTTTGGTGCAGTATGCCAATTCCAGTTCAGGGTCTACTTGTGTTTTCTCTTCTGATCTTGTTTTTCACCTTCTGCCTGAGACTGAGATCATCCCATATTCATCCTTCTGTTTCTGACTTATTTCACTCAACATGAATTTTTCAAGGTTCACCCAAGATTGGCTGAAAATGGTGAAGTCACCATTTTTTATAGCTGAGTAGTATCCCATTGTGTATATATATCACAACTTGCTCAGCCACTCATGTGTTGTTGGACACCTGGGTTGCTTCCAGGTTTTGGCTGTTGCAAATTGTGCTGCTCAGAATATATGCGTACTACACAGATATTTTTGGATGGGTTTGTTGGGTTCTTTAGGATATATTCCCAGGAGAGGAATTGTAGGATCATAGGGTAGGTCCATGTGTAACCTTCTGAGAGTTCTCCATACTGTTCTCCACAGAGGTTGGACCACTTGACATTCCCACCAGCAGTGCAGGAGGGTTCCTTTGACCCCACAACCTCTCCACATTTGCCACTGTTACGTTTTCTGATGTATGACATTCTCACAGGAGTGAAGTGGTATCTCATTGCTGTCTTTATTTGCATTTCTATGACTGTCAAAGACGTGGAACATTTTTTCATGTGTTTCTCGGCCTTTTGGATCTCTTCTGTGGTGAATATTCTGTCCATGTCCTCTCCCCATTTTTTGGATGGGGTTATTTGTTTTCTTGTTGTTGAGTTTGGCAAGTTATTTATATATTCAGTTATTAGTCTCTTGTCTGATGTATGGCATGTAAAGATCTTCTCCCATTCTATGAGGGGTCTCTTGGTTTGAGTAGTGGTTTCTTTTGCTATGCGGAAGCTTTTTACTTTGATGTAGTCCCATAGGTTTATGCTTGCCTTAGTCTTCTTTATAATTGGATTCGTTTAATTGAAGATGTCTTTAAAATTTATGCAGAAAAGAGTTCTGCCAATATTTTCCTCTAAGTATCTGATAGTTTCTGGTCTAACATTCAAGTCCTTGATGCACATGGAATTTAATTTTTTATTTGGTGAGATATAGTGGTTCAGTTTCATTCTTCTGCATGTTTCAACCCAGTTTTTCCAGGAGCATTTGTTGAAGAGACTCTGCTTTCTCGATTTAATAGTCTGGGCACCTTAGTCAAAGATTAGATGTCCATAGGTGTGGGGGATTACTTCTGGGCTCTCAATTCTATTCCACTGGTCAGTGTGTCTATTCATGTTCCATTACCAAGCAGTTTTGATGACAACGGCCCTATAATACAATTTGAGAACTGGGAGTGTGATGCCTCCAGTTCTGTTCTTTGTTCTCAAGATTGTTTTGGTAATTATAGGTCTTTTCTGGTTCCAGATAAACATTTGTAGCATTTATTCTATTCTCTTAAAAATGAGGTTGGGATCTTGATGGGGATAGCATTAAATTTGTAGATGGCTCTGGGTAATATATTCATTTTGATGATGTTAATTCTTCCAACCCATGAACATGGAATATCTTTCCACTTCTTTGTGTCTTTTTCAATTTCCTTGAGTAGTGACTCATAATTTTCAGTACACAAGTCTTTCACTTCTTTGGTTAGGTTTACTCCTAGATATTTTATTGTTTTTGTTGCTATAGTAAAAGGAACTGATTTCTTGCTTTCATCTTCTTCTAACTTAGTGTTTGCATAGAGGAATGCCACTAACTTTTGAAAGTTAATTTTGTAGACTTACACCTTACTGTATTGCCTGATGATTTCCAAAAGCTTCTTGCTGGATTCCTTAGGTTATTCTATGTATACTGTCCTGTCATCTGCAAATAGGGAGAGTTTGAGTTCTTCTCTTCCAATCTGTATGCCTTTAATTCCTTGCTCCTGCCTGATTGCTATGACAAGAACTTCCAACACTATTTTGAATAGTAATGGTGATAGTGGGCATCCCTGTCTAGTACCTGAACTGAGGGAAAATGCTTCCAGTTTTTCACCATTGAGTATGATGTCGACTGTAGGTTTGCTATATATAGACTCCACTATCTTGAGGAGTTTTCCATCTATTCCCATTTTTTGTAGTTTTTTTTTTTTTTATCATAAAGGGATGTTGTATTTTGTCAAAGGCTTTCTCTGCATCTATGGATATGACCATGTGGTTTTTGGTCTTCCTTTTGTTGATGTGGTGGATCACGTTGATTGATTTACATATATTAAACCAATTTTGCATCCCTGGGATAAATCCCACTTGGTCCTGATAAACAATCTTTTTAATATACTGCTGTATCAGGTTGGCTAGAATTTTGTTCAATATTTTTAGCATCTATGTTGATCAGAGGTATTGGCCTGTAGTTTTCTTTTGGTTGTTTCCCTATCTGCTTTTGGTATCAAAGTGGTGTTGGCTTCATAGAAGCTGGAAGGGAGTATTCCAGTGTCTTCAATCTTCTGGAAGACTTTTAAAAGTACAGGTATTAGTTCTTCTTTGATGGTTTTGTAGAATTCGTTTGTAAAACTATCTGGTACAAGACCTATATTTTTGGGAAGTTTTTGATAACTGTTTCAATTTCATTAGCACTGGTGGGCCTGTTCATGTTATCTAGTTCCTCTTTACTTAATTTTGGAAGTTTGTAGGTATCTAGGAAATAATCTGTTTCTTCCAGGTTCTCTAGCTTGGTGGCATATAGTTGTTCAGAGAAGCCTCGCATGATATGTTGAATTTCTGGGGTGTCTGTTGTGATATCTCCTCTTTCATTTATGATCCAATTTATTTGGGTCTTCCTCCTTTTTTGTTTTGTGAGTCTGGATAAAGGTTTGTCAATTTTGTTCACTCTTTTGAAGAACCAACATTTATTTTTGTTGATCTTTTGTATGGTTTTCTTATTTTCAGTGTTATTTATTTCTGCCCCTACTAGTGATTTCTGTCTTTCTGGTTGCCTTAGGGTTCAACCCTTTGTTCTTCTTCTAGGTCTTTAAGATGTGCAATCAGGCTGTTTATTTGTGCTTTTTCTTGTTTCCTAATGTGTGCTTATATGGTCCCTCTCAGTACTGCCTTAGCTGTGTCCCAAATATTTTGATAGCTTGTGTCTTCATTTTCATTGAACTCTCGAAACATTTTGACTTCTTCCTTGATTTCCTCTTTGACTCAGTAGTAGTTAAGTAGTGTACTATTGAGCTTCCACATTTTGGGACTACTACTAACCTTTAGTTGAATGTTAAGTGTTTAATTCCACTGTGGTCTGAGATGATGCTTGGGATAATTTCAATGCTCTTGAATTTGCTGATGCTATCTTTGTGACCTAACATGTGGTCTATTCTTAATAATCAATCTATCCAATGGACTCTGGAGTTTTTTTTTAAAGTAAGTATAAACCAATACTTGAGCACCTATACAATTTGTGCACCTAACTTCTGCACTTGAAATGGGTCAATAATTAAACAGTACATTTTGTACAAGAAGACTGATAAATTTAAATGAATTTAGATGGAAGGCATTTTAGTAAATCTTTAATTCTTCTCATACTGTGATGTTTGGAAGTTAAAATTTTAAAAATATTTATTTATTCCCTTTTTTTGTCCTTGTTTTATTGTAATTATTGTTGTTGTTATTGATGCCATTGTTGTTGGATAGGACAGAGAGAAATGGAGAGAGGAGGGGAAGACAGAGAGGTGGAGAGAAAGATAGACACTTGCACTCCTGCTTCACCAATTGTGAAGTGACTCCCCTGCAGGTGGGGAGCCAGAGGCTTGAACCTGGATCCTTATGTGGGTCCTTGTGCTTTGCACCACGTGTACTTAACCTGCTAGCACTACTGCCTGACTCCCTGGAAATACAGTTCTAAAGCAACAATTCAGAGTTATTTCAGCCTTAAGCTTTTCACCAATACAAGGTACTGGTAATAATACAGACTTTTCATTCTAAAGGAAGTCTTTTCCTAGCCCTACTTTTCATTCACTGAGAATACAAACAACATTCATAAGGGTTGCATTTCTTAAGCTGTCAATGTATTCTTTAAAAAAAATTTTTATTTATTAAAAAAATGTTTATTTATTCTGTTTTGTTGCTCTTGTTTTTTATAGTTGTATTTATTGTTGTTGTGGTTGGACAGGACAGAGATAAATGGAGAGAGGAGAGGAAGACAGAGAGGGGGAGAGAAAGATAAACACCAGCAGACCTGCTTCACCACCTGTGAAGCGCCTCCATGCCAGGAGCTCGAACCAGGGTCCTTACGCCTGTCCTGTTAATATATTCTTTAACATTTTCTCCTTTTCTGTCACATAATATATATATATATATATATATATATATATATATATAATTAAAAAAATTTATTTTATTATTTTATTATTTTCCTGAAATGTTAGTCTACATTACAAGTCAGCAAACATTTTGTATGAAAGGCCAGGATGCATGCATTTTTAAATTTTGGGTATAATGTTTTGGTGTCTCCCATGACTACTCAAACGTCCCATTGCAGAGTGAAAACAGCCACAGACAATAAAAATGTGTGTAACTGTATCATATTAACATCATTTATGAGAACAAGCAATGAACTCGTTTGAGTTGCAGGCAGTCTGTTTGCAGGATCCTGATCAAATTCATATCATGGCATCTTTAAGTCTCTTGATGGTTGCCCACTGCTATAGAAAAAATTAAGGTGTCTAACCTAGTATATCGTATCTTTCCCAGCTTGCTCTAGTCTATCAGCCTACCATTATTATTTTTTAATCATATGCATTATATACTATGTCATTCACCAACAAGGGCTTTTGGTATTCAATAGTTAGGTGTCCTGCCACCCCAATGAGATCAACTGGTTTAGTATTATGTCTTTGATTCTGCAGGCATTGTCATGATGTTTGAATCTCAGTTTTCTGGTGTTCATAACCAGAGTTGCCTGTGTTTAATCAATTGGATTGTTATCAGAACATGAACACAATAAGACATAATCATACACTGTGGTTATGTCAAAATTTAAAGTGCCTCATTAAAAAATCTTATTAATATTGATTGATCACTGCTTTATAAAGTTAAATTATTTGAGGCATATAACCTCATCCTTACACATGTATTCACTTATACTATGTCCCTGCCCCCTTCCCTTTGATAACCAGCATGGATTTTTTACAGAGTTCAGGAATGTTTCTCTACAGCTTCTTGTTCCAGCTTTTTATTTTTAATTACCTATATTCTACATATGAGTGAAACCACCTAGTAGTTGTCTTTCACCTCTTTCACTTTGCATGGACACCCCCAGTTCCATTCATTTTGACCTGAATGTTACAATATCACCTTTTGCAGATTTTTGTTCCCTTGAGTAAATACCATATGACTTCTTCTTTAATAATTGCCAACTCTGTGTTATTAAACACATTTCTCAATGTCTTTCACAAATTCAAAATAGCAGCAGCAACATTTCTTAAGTCCAAAGGTGATGGAAACTGACTAGAGTGACACAAGATTTATATATTATTGTATCAACTTATTAGGAGATATTTTCTGTTTCAAAGATGTTAAAAAACACATTAAAGATGACGTTGTTATTTCAACAAAGTATCCCTTAGAGTTCCATTTGATTTGAAGTTTTTTTGTCAGTCAGCTTTGCAATGGTAATGTGTCTACCAGACCAAATAATTGGTCACCCTGTAGGATATTAGCCAAATTCAATTCAACTGAACTCTTAAATGAAAGATGACACATTTAATCAAGGTAAATGCATTGATGGCCATTTGGAAATTCATTTTAAAAATGACTTCATCAACCAGATGGTGTCTCCACACAAACAGCTGGATCTTGAAGGAATTCCTTGTATTAAGTACACTTGAGGTTGGCTCTTGGCTGGAGTGTATTCTCTTCCTTATTCTTTGACCAGTGAGAGTCAGGAGAGTGCACTCAACTCTGTTACAAAGTGGAGATGCTGGCGTAGTGCCAGTGACTGGTCATGGTGCTGCGTATGGTTTGCTACAGTGCTGAGGTCCAACTTCCTATGGACCACTCTGCTGATGGAGACCCAGTTGAGAGTTCATTTTCTAAGAATGATCCCAACTGAGACTTGGAGAGCAGCTTTCTGCAACTGAATATTTATTCATTCAACTTGACAGGACAGGCAGAGATTGAGAGGGGACAGGGGAGATAGAGAGTGAGAAAGAAAGAGAGACACTGCTTCCAATGGATTTAATTTTTTTCTTTTTAGTTTTGGATAGAGACAGAGGGAGGGAGGGAGGGAGGGAGGGAGAGAGAGAGAGAGAATGAGAGAGACAACAGTACTGCTCCACTGTTAGTGAAACTTTCTCTGTGTGTAGTACTCCCATGGTACAGAAGACTCAAACCTGCATCTTCCTTTGTGGAATAGTATACGTGGTGAAAAATTTCCTGGCCCTAATTAAATTTTTTTTTATTTATAAAAAGGAAACATTGACTAAACAATAGCATAAGAGGGGTACAACTTCACTCAATTCCCACCACCAGAACTCTGTATCCCCTCCCCTGCCCTGATAGCTTTCCTATTCTTTAATCCTCTGGGAGTATGGATCCAGAGTCCTTGTGGGATGCAGAAGGTGGAAGGTCTGGCTTCTGTAATTGCTTCCCCACTGAACATGGGCGTTGACAGGTCGATCCATATTCCCAGCTTGTCTCTCTCTTTCCCTACTAGGGAAGGGCTCTGGGTAAGCAGAGCTCTAGGACACAATGGTGAGACCCTCTATCCAGGGAAGTCTGGTCAGCATCCTGCTAGCATCTGGAACGTGGTGGCTGAAAAGATAATTAACATACAAAGCCAAACAAATTGTTGAACAATCATGGACCTAAAGGCTGGAATTGTACAGGTGAAGAGTTGGGGGGGGGGTCTTTGTTTTGTAGATAGCTCATAGGCAAATTTTAGTTATATTCCAAGACTGGCCCTAATTTTTTTTTTTTTTTTTTGCTACTGGGTTTAGGCTGACAACAGAACTCATTTGGATATTCAGCCAGGAGAAGAATCTAGGTGGCGATGGTAGGGGATGGCTTTGACAAAGAAGGCAAAGTTAAATGAGTAGGTTACCTAGTGCTGATTAATTCCATACATTATATCTCAATTTATTTGGTAAGACATTTGTGTCATGGTTTGTAGGTGTCACAAATTCAGAAATAACAGAAATGAGACCAGTGACTTGCCAAAAGTAGGGATTAGTATAAGTTTGTCATGTGCACACTAAGTGAAGAGTTGAACGATCAGGACTCTTCAAACTGATGTGTATAGTAAGTCTTAGGAGGGTATTGTTACAAAACTGCTTTTGTGGTTAGGAAAGAATGACTATGTATTCTTCATGGCGATTGGCTCTAATATCAGAATTTTCTAAAATAACAGGAGATTGGTTAGTGGTTACCTCATATCAACCTTGGGAAACATTTTAAGACTTGTTTATAATTTGCAGGGGCACAAAGAAGACACCTCACATTGATCCTTATAAGATAAGCTAAACTAAGTTTTTTTTTATATGACTGAACTGATTCATCTGCTCAAGAAGTATTCAGGGTTGATCTCGGTTTGTATTACATTTTAATGTAGAGTTGTGCTCCTTGTGTTTATGCAGATTGTTTTACAGAAGTAATCATGAAGGACATACAGTGTACACCACTAGCAGCAGGTGATTGCTTACACACCAAACAAATGGTCATTATAACTCTTTTCTATCAGGGACTCACTGAGGACAAAGACCACAGTTTGTGTTAGTGGTGACAGTATGAGAGGAGAGAGGAAGAGAAATGTGACAGTTTTTTTTTTCTGTAGTTGACAAAAAAAAAAAACAAACCCGTGTCTAGCAGTGTCTAGTGTACACTCAAGAAAGCAATTACTTGATATATCGAGTTTGCAATAAAAGTGATGGTTATGGTATAGGATCATGGAAAAGGATCTAGGTTGTGGGAAATAAGAAGTTGAACCTA
Source organism: Erinaceus europaeus (assembly GCF_950295315.1). Taxonomy (NCBI): domain Eukaryota; kingdom Metazoa; phylum Chordata; class Mammalia; order Eulipotyphla; family Erinaceidae; genus Erinaceus; species Erinaceus europaeus. The sequence goes on from NC_080174.1 coordinate 17,739,962, forward strand.
ACAGTACCAGAAACCACGAGCCCCCTATAAAGTGGAAAAATTATCAGTAAACTCATAGGTCCCTTGGAATACACCTCAAGTAGACTTCCTAGCTTTATTCAAAATGGAGACCCTCGAATCTTGTCTGCTCTATTCTTACCTTAAGGTTCCTAATGATTAAACAATTTGTTCTGCTTTATATCTTACTTTTCATTTCTTTATTGGGACATCAGTGGTTTGCAGTTGATAGTAATGCACAATAGTTTTTACCTGCATAACATTTCCCAGTTTTCCACATAACAATTTAACCCCCACTAGGTCCTCCTCTGCCTTCATGTTCCAAGACATGAACCTCACCCCCCCACCCCCCGAGTCTTTGACTTTGGTGCAATACACCAACTCCAATCCAAGTTCTGCTTTGTGTTTTCCCTTCTTATCTTGTTTTCCAACTTCTGTCTATGAGTGAGATCATCCCATGTTCTGTTGTAGAGCCAGATGTTGTAGTGCGCGGGCCGCAGAGAAGAGAGAGAGAGGGTCCGGAGCGAAGAGGAAACACAAATCTTTATTCATGCTGGCACCTCAGAGTTGGGTGTTAGAGAAGCAGGTTGGGCCACGTGGAGGTAGAGAAAATGGCTGCCTCACGCAGTAACCTTTCCTGCATCTGAACACCAGAGTGGAGCTCCAGCAAGAGAGTGAGGTGCGGAAGAAGGGCTTTTATAGGAGCATCTTTCGCGAGAATGGGAAGGGGGAGGAGTAACCATAGCACTCCAGGATAGGATGATAACTCTCGTGAGAATGGGAGGGGGGAGGAGTAACCAGAGCACTCCAGATATCGTGGGGATATAGACAATGTCCTGAGGGCACAACATGGCTGAACAGGCACTCCGAGAATGTCCCAACTCTCCAGGGAACTAGCAGTAGCCTGAGGGGACAACATGGCAGATGTGACTGCATTGGCACAATTTCCCAGCAATGTTCATCCTTCTCTGTCTGACTTATCTAACTTAACATTATTCCTTCAAGCTCCATTCAGATGAGGTGAAATAACCAATTTTAATAGCTGAGTAGTATTCCATTGTGTATTTACACCACAATTTACTCAACCATTTATCTGTTGTTGGATATCTAGGTTGCTTCCAGGTTTCCAGCAAATTGTGATGCTATGTAGTAGAACTTGGACTGGAGTTAGTGTATCGCACTGAAGTAAAAGACTCTGGAGTTGGGGGGAGGATTCGGGTTCTGGATCACGATGGCAGAGGAGGGCATAGAGGGGGTTGAATTGTTATGTGGAAAACTGGGAAATGTTATGGATATACAAACTATTGTATTTTACCGTCAACTGCAAACCATTAACCCCCCTTTTAATAAATAAATAATTAAAAAAAACAAATTGTGTTACTGTGAACATGGGTATACACAAATCTTTTCGGATGGGTGTGTTTGATTCCTTAGGATATATCCCCAGGAGAGGAATTGTAGGGTCACATGGTAGGTCCATTTCTAGCCTTCTGAGAGCTCTCCAGACTGCTGTCCACAGGGTTTGGAACAATTGACATTCCCACCAGCAGTGCAGGAGGGTTGCTTTGACCCCACAACCTCTCCAGCATTTGTTGCTTCTACCATTTCTGATGTATGACATTCTCACAGGGATGAAGTGGTATCTCCTTATTGTTTTTATTTGCATTTCTCTGACAATCAATGACTTGAAGAATTTTTTCATGTGGTTTTTGCCGTTTGGATCTCTTATATGAGAATATTCTGTCCATAGCCATTTTTGGATGGGGTCATTTGTTTTCTTGTTGCTAGGTTTGTTATATATTTTGGCTATTAACCTCTTGTCTGATGTATGGCATGCAAATATCTTCTCCCATTCTGTGGGAGATCTGTTTGTGTGGTGGTTTCTTTTACTCTTCAGAGGCTTTTTAATTTGATCTTGCCCCATTGGTTTATTTTGTTTTAATCTTCTCTGTAATTGGCTTCATTTCGTCAAAGATGTCTTTAAAACTTAGATGGAAGAGGGTTCTGTCACTATTTTCCTCTAAGTATCTGATAGTTTCTAGTCTAACACCCAGACCTCGATCCATTTGGAATTTACTTTTGCATTTGGTGAAATATAGTGGTTCAGTTTTATTCTTCTGCATGTTTCAGCCCAGTTTTCCCAACACTGTTGTTGAAGACACTCTCCTTTCCCCACTGAATAATCTAGGAACCTTTGACAAGGATTAGATGTCCATAGGTGTGGGGGCTCTGTTTTATATCGTAATGCTTTCAGCTATCAAGTTGCATATGCTACCATGATGCCAACCTTACTTCCCTTGGCAGAACACCTCACCACTGTGTTCTGGAACCCCACCTCTCCAGAACCCTGCACCACTAGGGAAAGATAGAATCAGTCTGGGGCTGTGGATCAATCTGTCAATGACCATTTCCAGTGGGGAACCAATTATAGATGCCAGACCTTCCACCTTCTGCATCCCATAAAGATCTTTGGTCCATACTCCCAGAAAGATACAGGAAACCTTTCAGTGGAGGGGTTGGGATGAGGAACTCTGGTGGTGGTAACTGTGTGGAATTTTAGTCCTCTTATCCTATGGTCTTGTTGATTATTAGTAAATCAATAAAAAAATAGAAGATTAAGAATTTGCAGATGTACACTGGAGATTGCAAATTGATCTCATCTGAGACAGTGAAAAAGCCATGATTTACATATTGAGCTTGATTTGAGAATCAAGCAAACCAGGAGGGCATATAATGCACACAAGGACCCAAGTTCAAGTCCCTGGTCCCTACCTGCGGGGGAAAAGCTTCACAAATGGTGAAGCAGGGTTGCAGGTGTCTCTTTGTCTCTATTCCTCTCTGTTTCCCACATTCCTCTCCATCTCTCTCTCTGTCTCAAAGATGTGCACTTACTAAGCTTGAATGAGGACTGGATAATTGCGTGTGTGTGTGTGTGTGTGTGTGTTTCTCTTCTCCAGTTTTACTCTGTTCTTGTGTTCCAGTGAGCTGAATCTCCCAGATAACCCACTTGGTCTTATCACCTCTGTGAGCCTCTAGGCTCTAGTTGAGTTGGTTTTCCCCACACTGTGACCTGGACATTAGCAGGATGAGCAATTAAAGGGCTCCATCTTACCTCTCTCTCGGGGAATACTGCCTATGTTTTCCCAAGTATATTAAATTGTCTTAAGAAAAATAATTATACATATTATGAATTTAGTTCAGTAGATTTTTTTTGTCTGCAGGTGGTTCCCAAGACTTTAGAAAACAAAGAATCCTTTTCCTCACAGTTATTGTTTCCTCTGACAAATTCACATGCAAACATGAACCCTTGCACACTTATTGTAAAGCTTAGTCAGGCTATTGTTTAGCCACTTAGAGGAAAAGGAAATGGTTTATTTGAGAACTGCTCAGCTGTTTCTGTTACTGGTATGAACAGCAGTTAGCGAGTCACAAGTTGTTTTTTCCTTAGTTCATTTTAAAAAGATTTTTATTTTACTATTATTTATTTATTATTGGATACAGATAGAAATCTAGAGGGAAAAGACTGAACCTGAGGGGAGATAGATAGATAGATAGATAGATAGATAGATATATAGAGACCTGCAGCATTATTTTACCACTCAAGAAACTTTTCCCCTGCAGGTAGGGTCCTAGGATTTGAATCCTGTGCCTTGTGTATTTTAACATATATGTTTAACTAGGTGCATCACTGTCCACCCCTTTTTCCTTATTTCTTTCAAGTCTCAATTTCTGTTTGATTTTGAGGCATACTTCATGACTGCATTCTTTTCTTGTGTGTGGTTCACATGATTATACCATGCCCAGAATGACTGTGAAAGTGGGAGGAGACACAATACAGAATCACTGCTTGCTCTCTTTGGTGATACAAGGACTCAAACCCTGGCCACATGTATGGCAAGGCAACTTACCTACCTGCACCTATCTTTTAGTCCTTGAGATACATTCATCATCATCATCATCATCATCATCATCATCATCATCATCATCATCATCATCATTATTGTTATGTTGCCATGGCTTCACTGGTTTGGGATGACTTTTTCAGATAGAAAGTGAAATAAAGACAACAATGAGATACCTCCTCACCCCTGTGAGAATGGCATACATGAGAAATAACAGCAAGAACAAATGCTGGTGAAGTTGTGGGGACAAAGGAACCCTTCTGCACTGCTGGTGGGAATGTAAATTGGCCTAATCCCTCTGGAGAGCAGTCTGGAGAACCCTCACAAGGCTACAAATGGACCTTCCTTCTGACTCAGTAATTCCTCTCTTAGGGATATATCCTAAGGACTCAATCACACCCATCCAAAAAGATATGTGTATATCTATGTTCATAGCAGCACAATTTGTTATAGCCCAAACCTGGAAACAACCCAGGTATCCAACAACCGATGAATGGCTGAGAAAGTTATGGTATATATACAGATAGGATACTACTCAGCTATTAAGAATGATGAACCCACCTTCTCTGAGCCCTCTTGGATGGAGCTAGATGTAATTATGTTAAGTGAGATAATCCAGAAAGAGAAAAAGGAGTATGGGATGATCCCACTCATAAACAGAATTTGAGAAAAAAGGCAGAAAGGGAAATACAAAGCAGAATTTGACTGAGTTTGGAGTACTGTACCAAAGTAAACAACTGGGTGGAGGGTGAGGGTAGGTTTTCAGCTTCACTATAGGGGGTTAGGGACACAGACCTTTGATGGTGGGAATGGTGTTAATATACACTCCTATTGATGTATAGTCTTATGAATTACTATTTAATCAACATGAGAGGGGAAAAACAGATTGAATGTCTTGAGCCTTTTAATGCATAGAGAAAAAAAAAGAACGAGAAAACCCCCACCCATTCCTCTGAGCATACATATAATGCACACAAGGACCCAGGTTCAAGTCCCTGGTCCCCACCTGCAGGGGAAAAGCTTCACAAATGGTGAAGCAGGGCTGCAGGAGTCTCTTTGTCTCTATTCCTCTCTGTTTCCCACATTCCTCTCCATCTCTCTCTGTCTCTATCTAATAAACAAATAAATAAATAAAATAAACATTTAAAAAGAGAGAGAAAGATAGGGAAAGCCACCATAATACCAATGTTTCTCTCCCTATGGTGGGGTTCAGGTTCAGACCTAGGTCACCAAGCACTTGCAAAAATAATCCTGGTACGCAACGACCGATGTAAGGATCCCGGTTCGAGCCCCTGGCTCCCCACCTGCAGGGGAGTTGCTTTACAAGCGGTGAAGCAGGTCTGCAAGTATCTATCTTTCTCTCCCTCTCTCTGTCTTCCCATCTCCTCTCCATTTCTCTCTGTCCTATCCAATAATGACAACATCAATAATAACTACAACAATAAAAAACAACCAGGGCAACAAAAGGGAATAAATATTTAGAAAAAAAGAATAATCCTGGTGGTTAAAAATGAAAAGATTTAAAAAAGGAGCAAAACAGATTATGAGATCAAAATGGTGGTTACAAGAGAGAAAAGACTAAGAGGACTAAGAGAGAGGATCAAATAAAGGGGATTGATGATAGAAACTAGAAATTGGTAAGGATCGTAGTGTAAATTTCAAGTTGTAAAGCTGTACATCTGAAATGATATATGGCATGCTATGTGTAAAGTAATTGCTACTTTCAAAAATTATTTATTTTTTTTAAAAAAATAAAATAAAAGTTTAAGACTCCATTCCTTACTAAGATATCTTAGGGAGACTATTGCCTTTTTTATTTATTTATTTATTTATTTTTTACAATTTTTAGGAAGAAGATTTATGTTATTGTCTTGGATCACCCAAACAGCTGGGGACATCTCCTCTTCTTGGGTTCCTCAATTTAATCACATATTCAAAGTCCCTTGGCTGCTTAGGGTAATGTAGCCATAGCTTCTGTGGACTAGGCTGTGACTGGACATCTTCAGAGAAAGTCAGTGGTTAGCATACTAGGTAAAACTAACTATATTTGTTCTGTGATTTTAAAAGAAAAATAAGTAAGTTAATAATTGATCAACATTCAATACATGGCATCAGGGGAATAGCTTCAGGATTATTACTGCAGGGACTTGGCGCCTGCAGGGTTCCACCATTACCCGTAAGCATTTTTTTTTTGTTAGCTGATGGACAGCTGATTAGGATAAGGGGTAAGGAAAGGGAGAGCCATCTCCAGCACTGCTCTATTTTTCCCACTGAAGTCAAGTCCCCAGATACATCTTTTGTGTCATTATGAGTTATATGCTATGTTTTCTCCCATGTATTTTATAATTACAGATTGTATATTCAAGTTTTTCATCCATTTGGAATTAATATTTGGATTGAGTTTGATTTTAGCCCAGTGAAGTCCACTGGGGTGTAAGGATGTAGTACATTTGTGCTGATCATTTGTTACAGTTGGCATAGAAAACTAGTACAGTCAATTTTTCTTTATGTTTGGCTCTCTGCATTAGCTATATCATAAATAAATTGCCTTTGGGGACAAGGAAAATGGGCAGGCATTGCATAATGACCGTCATATTTCCAAGAATTGATTATTCCTAAGGTATATGAACCTAAAATTATATTAAAAAATACCAAATTGTCTGAGTTAAAAATGGATTGAACTGCTAGAACTAGATGAATCCACCAACAGAACTGGAAATTTTAGTCTCCTCTCAGAAACGAATAGCTTTAGCAACTTTCAAAGAAATAAAAGTCATAGGAAAAGTAAAGTATTTTGAACTAAACAATATACAACTTATTGTAATTTATGAGATGCAGTGAAAGCTGTGAGGAATTTATTGTGTTGAATAATTAATTGTTACAAGTGCAGATTCTGGCATCTTGTCACAAAGTCATTGGATTGAATTTCTGGGCATAAGATGAAGTTTGGCAAATAACAATTTGAGTAATAACCTCAGGGTTTTATTATTTTTTTCCATGCATCTTAAAATTTGAGAATTCCAATCATAAAGATGAAGAAAAACTTTCAGTGGTGTTATTACTAAACCTTTTGGAGGAAAATAACTCATTTGGGTACATACAGAAAACCTTTTAATTGTGTTTTTATCCAACTACAGCATTTTTCTCACCCTATGATGTGCATGTTTCTCACTGGTTCAAAATCTGTAAATTTGGGAGTCAGGCAATAGCGCAGCGGGTTAAGTACAGGTGATGCAAATTTGTAAGGTATCTGAAGGGAGGCTTTATGACTTCTCAGTCACTTTTAGATATCACTAGAATAGCTTCATTCTAATGTCCACAGCTAATTTTATTTTCATTTAAAAAAAGCTGGTTGATTATCTGCTTAGGTTTTCTTTCTTTCTTTCTTTTTTTTTTTTTCTTTCTTCAGCAGTCAGTGAAGGCTAGCATAGGTCTGAGAAGGGACAGAGCAGAAGGAGGAGCCAAAGAACAGGGAAATATCTTCTGATTTGATGAAGTTGATTCCTACCCTGCATTGATTGCTGTTGACTTTATTGGTCTGGTCCTCACCTCAGATAAGTTGTGCTTTCAATGTGCACTTCCAAAAAACTCCCTAGTTACTGGTGACCCTCAGTGAGATTTGTTTACCTATCCTGAATGACATCCAGCTGATGGCCCCACATCTATTCTTTAGTTATTTCTGTATCACTGTGGTTTTGATAGAACTTGAATCTCATGTTCTCTTTGATTGGTATTCAGACCTATTCACTTTTGGGAATCCCTTGAATTTATCTACTTGGACTAGAGACCTGAGATGTATCCTCTTCCATTTAACATTTTGTCTTTTTTTTCATTGTCTTACCCTAGTTTGGCAAGATTTCTGGTCACATACTCACCTAGCTTTCTTGTATTCATATCTTAATTCTTTTCTTTGATTTTGAGCTGTTGATACCCTTGATTTTTTTTTTTCATTTAGGAGAAGGGACGGTTTCCAAAAATACAAGCTTTTCCCCTGTTCTTTCCCCATGCCAATTAATCTTCATCCCCTTTCAGCTCTCTCCTTATCTTTTATGATAGATGTGTATGGGAGCTAGAGATTCAGTATGTCATGTTATTGAACATTTTTCTGAGAAAGTCCTACATAAAGACGATAGATTTGTTAATCTTCAGAGATAGAATGGTAATCATTTATTTTTCATAGTTGTGAGATCTGATTTTGTTTCCATGAAAGTAAGAGAACTCTTGTTCAATATCCTGTTATGGGCCTAGTGAGAAATTAATGTCCATTTCAGAGCCAAGACAAAGCAATTATCATCAAAGTTGTTGTTTCAATATGCTTAAATATTCAATATGCTTAACTGCATGAGTCATTACATATGAGAACTAGTTAGACTCCAGATCATAGCTGGACATTATCCTTGTCTTGATTAGGATAATTTCAAAACCAAACAAAGTTAATTACTACTGATAGATTTTTTAAGTTTTGGAATATCTGTTCTGTGACTAGCATGCATGATGTTTGGAAGGCTGGCTAACTAAGACTGCTAGAAGCATAGGGTATATTGTGAGGCTTGGGTTAATTCTAAGAAATATCGATCATGATTCTGAACTACATGCTTGTATTCTCATCCAGTCAGAACTTTTGCAAGCCAAGGCATTCTTTCTGTTTGCTGTCATTTAGTTTTATTTTAGCACCACTTTCTGCAAAGAGTTCTCATACTTCTAGCTACAGAAATGAGAAGTTGAGTTTAAAATTTCTTTTTAGAACTATAGAACCAATTCCGAAAGCATTGGTATTTTTATTTGTATATTTATGACACATAGCAATTATATTTTATAAGGTTTTAAAGCCAAGTGGTAATTAATGAGATTGAGGTAAAAAACAAAGAAATTTATAAGTACATGAAAGCACCAAGGAGATGTTATTTAATGAGCACATACTTTTCTAAATTGAAAAATGTCATAAACTATTTATAAATAGCTGACACTTCATCAAATCCAAGCTCACTGTATCCAGTATTTTCCCCTTATTTATTTTTAAACTATATGTAACTTTAAAGGAAATTTAATTCACATGTTTTAGGTTAAGTTGGCTATGTCACTAAAATTCTGTTTTGAAAGCATTGTACTAAAACTAATCTCTTAGTATATTTAAAAATCACTTTTTTTTACTATGAATTTTTTTCTCCCAGTTAAGTTGGACTATATTTTTGGTAGATGCATTAAAACCTAAAGGTAGATTAAGTAAAACATAAAACATTAAAAACACATCTATTTTATTGCATTTATTATGCCAGATCATTAAAAAATAAAAAGTGAATTTCTTATTGCTGTAAAATAACCACTTTTCCTCACTACCTGAATTTAGGCCCCTTTATGAGTGGTAAAGAAATATAAGACTGAGAGGGGGGACATAGCATAATGATTATGTAAAGAGATTCTCATGCCAAGGCTTCCAAGTTCTAAGTTAAATGCCCCACACTACCATAAATGTGAGTTAAGCAGTGCTATGGTAAAATAAATAAATAAATAAATAAATAAATAAATAAATAGGCCTAGGCATTGTGAATATAGTAATAAAGATTAAAGATTCACCTCAAGTTAGTGGAATCCATATATAGCAAACCAAAAGCCAACATCATACTCAATGGACAGAAATTGAAAGCATTTCCCCTCAGATCAGGGACTAGACAGGGCTGCCCACTATCACCATTATTCTTCAATATAGTATTGGAAGTTCTTGCCATAGCAATCAGGCAAGAGAAAGAAATCAAAGGAATACAGACTGGAAGGGAAGAAGTTAAACTCTCACTATTTGCAGATGACATGATAGTATACATAGAAAAACCTAAAGAATCCAGCAGAAAACTACTGGAAGTTATTAGGTAGTATAGCAAGGTGTCAGGCTACAAAATCAATGTACAAAAATCAGTGGCATTTCTCTATGCAAACACTAAAACTGAAGAAGACATCCAGAAATCACTCCCATTCACTGTTGCAGCAAAATCAATAAAATATCTAGGAGTAAAGCTGACCAAAAAAGAGAAAGACTTGTACACTGTAAACTATGAATCACTCTTCAAGGAAATAGAAACTGATACCAAGAAATGGAAAGACATCCCATGCTCATGGATCGGAAGAATAAATATCATCAAAATGAATATTTTCCCCAGAGCCATATACACATTTAATGCGATACCCATCAAAGTTCCACCAAGCTTCTTTAAGAAAATAGAACAAAAACTACATTCATTTATCTGGAACCAGAAAACACTGAGAACTGCCAAAACCATCTTAAGGAAAAGAAACAGAAATGGAGGCATCACACTCCCAGACCTTAAACTATATTATAATGCCATCATCATCATCAAAACAGCCTGGTGCTGGAACAAAAATAGGCACACAGACCAGTGGAACAGAATTGAAAGCCCAGATCTAAACCCCCACACCTATAGACATCTAATCTTTGATAAGGGGGCCCAAAGGATTAAATGGAAGAAGGAGGCTTTCTTCAATAAATAGTGCTGGGAAAACTGGGTTATAACATGCAGAAGAATGAAACTGAACCACTATATCTCACCAGAAACAAAAATCAACTCCAAATGGATCAAAGACCTGGATGTCAGACTGGAAACTATCAATCCTTAGAGGAAAACATTGGTAAAACACTTTCCCTCCTAAACCTCAAGGACATCTTTGATGAATCAAACCCAATTGCAAGGAAGACTAAAGCAGAAACAAACCAATGGGACTACATCAAATTGAAAAGCTTATGCACAGCCAAAGAAACTATCACACAAACAAAGAGACCCCTCACAGAATGGGAGAAGATCTTCACATGCCAAACATCAGACAAGAGACTAATCACCAAAATATATAAAGAGCTCAGCAAACTTAGCACCAAAAAAGCAAATGACCCTATCCAAAAATGGGCAGAGGATATGAACAAGACATTCACTTCAGAGGAGATCCAAAAGGCTAACAAACATATGAAAAACTGTTCCAGGTTGCTGATTGTCAGAGAAATGCAAATTAAGACAACACTAAGATACCACCTCACTCCTGTGAGAATGGCATACATCAAAAAGGACAGCAGCAACAATTGCTGGAGAGGCTGTGGGGACACAGGAACCCTTCTACACTGCTGGTGGGAATGTAAATTGGTCCAGCCTCTCTGGAGAGCAGTCTGGAGAACTCTTACAAGGCTAGACATAGACCTTCCATATGACCCATTAATTCCTCTCCTGGGGATATACCCCAAGGATTCTATAATGCCTGAGCAAAAAGATGTATGTACATCTATGTTCACAGCAGCACAAATCATAATAGCTAAAACCTGGAAGGAACCCAGGTGCCCACCAGCAGATGAGTGGCTGAGATAGCTGTGGTACATATACATAATGGAATACTATGCAGCTATTAAGGACAATGAGCCCACCTTATCTGACCCATCTTGGACAGAGCTAGAAGGAATTATGTTAAGTGAGCTAAGTCAGAAAGATAAAGATGAGTATGGAATGTCCCCACTCATCAACAGAAGTTGAGAAAGAACAGAAAGGGAAACTAAAAGCCGGATCTGATTAAATCGAGAGCAGGGCACCAATTTAAAAACACTGTGGTGAAGGGGAGGGTGGCCATTGGGCTTCCCAGCACGGCGGGGGGTGGGTGGGGCGGGGGTGGGTGGTGGGGATGGGACACAGTCCTTTGGTGGTGGGAATGGTGTTTATGTACAATCCTATTAAAGTGTAAACATATAAACCACTATTTAATTAATATGAGAGGTGAAAAATTGATATGTCTAGAAGTTCTTAAAACACAGACTGAGTCTTTTTAATACATAGGATGTCTTTGATATGTTGTCTCTCCCAAAAGCCTAGACCAGGGAGAACAGAAGCAACCGGTAGCACAGCTATATACAAGATGCTGGGTATTATACCCCAAACCCTAACAAAGGGACTTTCCAAAGTTAACCCTATCACCAAATAATGTGACAATAACAATAACTATCCATTGTCTTCTTGAACCCTAAGACAACAGGAACCTCACATTTCCACTATAGAGCCTATATTTCCCCCAGTCCTGGAACCTTAGGGTGGTGCCCACTTTTCTGCATGCTGCTCTCAATTCAAATCAAATAATATTGCATCCACGGATCGCAACCTAATCAACGCAATGAGTGCCACCCCAGCATGCTGCACTTCAGACTGTGACCAGAGATTTCAGGTGTGGAATGACAACCCTTCAGCTTCATCACTCAGGTGAGACCTTTCCTTTCATAGTATTCTCTAATTCCATTCCGGGTGTTCCACTCCCCAATAAAGTCCCCAAACCTAGATATAGTCCAGGTCCCCTGAGATAGAGCATAGGTTCACACTTGCCCATAAACTAGGGGAAAAATATATACCTGAAAGCAGAAGTACACAAGAGCATGCAGGGAATACCCTAAACACTTCATCTGCACTATTCCAGTCTTTAGGTCCATGATTGTTCAACAATTTGTCTGGCTTTGTATGTTAACTTTCTTTTCAGCCACCAGGTTCTGGATGCCAGCTATATGCTGACCAGACTTCCTTGGACAGAAGATCCCATCAATGTGTACTTGGAGCTCTGCTTCCTCAGAGTCCCACCCTAGTAGGGAAAGAGAGAGGCAGACTGGGAGTATGGATCGACCAGTCAACGCCAATGTTCAACGGGGAAGCAATTACAGAAGCCAGATCTTCCACCCTCTGCAACCCACAACAACCCTGGATCCATACTTCCAGAGAGATAGAGGCTATCAGGGAAGGGGATGGGATTTGGAGATCAGGTTATGGGAATTGTGAGGAATTGTACCCCTCTTATTCTATGATTTTGTTAATGTCTCCTTTCTTAAATAAAAAAAAGATTAAAGATTCATATAATTATTTTGTTAATTATAAGCTGAAATTCCCAAGAAAAATTCTAATTTTTACACATGAAATATGATCTAATTAATTAAGAATAAATTGCATTCAAATAATGGGCTCAATACTTTACAAATAATTTCAAAGCATTTACTTTGATGTCCTATTTAAATGGGAATTTGATAAAAGAGTCCACATTCACTCTTGTTTAATAATGGCTCAATGCCATGTGCAGAGTAAATGTCAAGAGTAGGGTTTGGATTAGGGTAGTCATCTTCCATAAGTGATTCTTGCAGAAAATAATCCACATCTGCTTTAATTATTGAAGCTAAATTAGAAATGGATTGTTGATCTTACTAGCGATTAAATCGATTTGGATGCATGTTATACTCTCTATATGTTATAATTAAAGACATAAGTATATCATTGAACCTGAACATTTTTGCTAAAATAAACATTATTGTCCTTCTGTTTGACTTAAAACATTTATTTAATGCATACTTTTTGAGGGACTACTATATGTGAGTAAATTATTGAAATATTTTTGATTACCATTAATAATCATTTGATTATCATTTATAATGTAATAGAATATTGTGAGTATCACTTTACACCTCCTTGTATATGTAATATTACTAATACCACCAGTGTTCCAATGCCATTCCATCATAGAGAAGAAGCCTCTACCTTGTCCTCCAACTCCCCTCTTCCTTCCCTCTGGAAACAACCATGGTTTTCATTGAGTTCAATAGATGGATTTCTTTTGAAATTAGTATCAAGTGTTGACTAGTAGAGTGCAGGGTCTGTGTGCTGAAGTTCCAATTTCCATTCCTTGCACTGCACATATTGGAGCTGAACAATGCTCTTATGTTCTGCCTTCACTCTCATAACAAACTAACATTTAAATGTCTTTGACTCCTGAATATTCTGTCATAAAACTTTCCATTAACTAATAAGAATGAGTTTCAAGTGGTCTGGGAGGTGGCACAGTGGCTAAGGAACTATATTCTCAAAAGCATGAGGTCCTGAGTTCAATCTCCGGCAGCACATGTACCAGAGTGATGTCTGGCTCTTTCTCTCCGCCTATCTTTCTCATTAATAAGATAAATAAAATATTTAAAAAAAGAATTAGTTTTAACAGAAATTTAATCTTAGCAGATAGGGATAGGAATAAAACCACTATTACGTCTTCTGTACTACGTATTAATATGTGACAGAGCTAACTATCTAATTTTACTGTTCTGTATTAGTAGAGGTCAAATTGTATTGTAGAAACAGTCCTCACTTCTCAGTAATCTAAAGGAACAAACATTCACTTCTTGCTCATGCTACCCATGCAGTAGTGATTAAGGTTTCATTTTTATAGAAAGAAAACTATGAGAATTACTTCTGTTAACTGTATTTTCCAAATATTGTCATGTGATCAACTAAACTTCAAGGCATTAAACAGAAAGGAGCCAAATGTCAGCAAACAGTACAAAGTCTGCTGCACTGCCTGTTCTGTTTCTGTTTTCAGTGAGTACACTAATCTTCTAGAATTCATGATTTAAGATTGATTTTGGAAATGAAAAATATTCACCATAATTATGTCTAGTATAAATCAAATTCAATTAACATGTGACTGAATTTCCTCATGTGCTAACTATATACTTTTTAGCAGTTAAAATTATAATCTGGGATGCAATTTATACATGAAATCATCCAACAGGAGTACTTAGAATGGCTTTTGCTGGGGCCCCTATGTTGTTTTAGTAATCTGGTGATTGTGTTAGCTTAGATGTTAAATGTTTTAGATGTTCCCTATTTCCACCAGTCAGGCTGACCCCCTCATCCTCTCAATTTTCTGCCTGTTCAGTTAAATTATAATGACTGAACAATCTGTTCCCACCCCATCCATTCCATGGTTTCATAAGTTAATTCTAGTTTCAAGACAAGAACACACTGGGCAATGTGGCACAGAAAAACAGAGAGGTCTTCATTTTGGTCCTATGCTCTTGGAAGTACAAGACCAAAGCCTTGCATGTTTCCAATGAACTCACCATCTGTTGGAAAGCTGTGTGGAAGGAGGCCATAAGTACAAAGAAGACAGGTGTTGGAAACTGTGTAAGATATTTTTAACCCTAAAGTCGGCTCTCTCTTTTTTTTTTAAACAAATTCTTGCCTTTACCAAAGCATGTCCTGCAATTATTGATCTCCTCCTTGAGCTGAATTACTGTACTATTAAAATTAGAATGTTATTAGCTGAGGAAAACTTATTTTGCTTTCATGCAAAATAGTAATGTTGTGTGAAAATATTTTAGATGTCTTGATCTACAGTTCTTTCCCTTTTCCTATGGAAAGCATCTCTAATATGATGATGGAAATCAATGAGAACATATTTCTGACTAGTGATAATAGAGTTTGCAACTTGATATATATATATATGTATATATATATACATATATATATATATCTTAACAAGGAAAATCAAAATGAAGTAACTTCAAGAAAAGTCAAGGCATTGTAAGAAAGTAATAAAGGGAGCTGGGTGGTAGCACAGAAGATTAAGCGCACGTGGAGCGCAAGGACCAGCATAAGGATCCCGGTTCGAGCCCCCAGCTCCCCACCTGCAGGGGTAGTTGCTTCACAGGAGGTGAAGCAGGTCTGCAGCTGTCGATCTTTTTCTTCCCTTCTCTGTCTTCCCCTCCTCTCTCCATTTCTTCCTGTCCTATCTAACAATGATGACATTAGTAACAACAACAATAACTACAACAAGAAGAAAATGAGGACAACAAAAAGGGAAAATAAATAAATTTTAAAAAATAACTGAAAGTAATAAAAACATTTCTTCTTTAAAAATGTTATTAGTGATTTAATAATGATTAATAAGATTGTAAGATAACAGGGGCACAATTCCATACATTTGCTACCATCAGAGATCGGTGTCCAATCCCCTACACTGGAAGCTTCTCTCTTTTTTTTTTTTTATTTATAAAAAGGAAACATTGACCAAGCCATAGGATAAAAGGTGTACAACTTCACACAGTTCCTACCACCAGAACTCTGCAGCCCATCCCCTCCTCTGATGCTTATTCTTTAACCATCTGGGAGTATGGACTATTCTTTATCCCTCTGGGAATATGAACCAAAATTCTTTATGGGGTGCAGAAGGTAGAAGGTCTGGCTTTTGTAATTGATTCTCTGCTGGACATGGACATTAGCAGGTCGATCCAGCTTGATAAAAACATTTCTTGAAAAGAATAAATTATTGAAAAGATTAAATTCAGATGTGTGAGTATTGTTTGCATCCATGACTAGGAAAATAAGATAATCAAGTAAAGCACATCAAGGAAAATCATGGCATATTATTTTTGTTTTTCTCTATTAAGTATTTATTATTTTATCTTGTTCCAGCTTCAAACTACTAAAAATCATTAAGTGCTTCCCAAGAGATGTTAAGAACAATTATGGAAAACAATGACCCAATGTAAATGAAAAATAACAGAAACTGAAGTAACTGCTTAAGTCTATTCAGTGTAATTAAATGTTTTCCTTGGAGAATAAGCTGTGATATGTGACTTGGCAGTTTATTTGTGTTGTTTATTTGTGGTTCTGTGGAGACAAGACCTCACAGTATGTAACTAGTAAAGTACTTGGTGGCTGTTTCCTTCAAAGAGTGACTGAAAAATCTGTGTTCTAGCATAGATTAAAATCCTCGAGAAAAGCATGATTTCTTGTATAAGTCAAATAAGTAATGTAATTTAATTGTTACTACATTATTAGTGCTTTATCATTTTTTTCAGTTTTCAGGAAATTTAGTAAACTCTGTAGACTCTCAAGTGGCCTTGGATAGTAACTATAGTAGGTGAATTTACTTAGAATATATATATATATATTTGTAATATGTATATATATAGTATTGATTTAATAATGATCAATAAGACCATAGGATAAGAGTGGTGCAATTCCACATAATTCCCATCACCAGAGTTCCGTATCCCAGCTTTCCTGTTCCTATCCCTCTGGGAGTATGGACCAAGAATCATTATCAGGTGCAGAAGGTGGAAGGTCTGGCTTCTATAATTGCTTCTCTGCTGGACATGGGCATTGGAAGGTGGAGTCATACTTCTAGCCTGTTTCTATCTTTCCCTAGTAGGGCAGGGATCTGAGGAAGTGGGGTTCAAGGACACATCAATGAGGCCATCCGTTCAGTGAAGTCAGGCTGGTGTCATGATAGTATCTGCAACTTGGTGGCAGAACAAATCATTTAATAATCGGTAATCAAATGGTAACAGTATAGCAGATGAGATTTGGGGTCTCCATTTTGAAAAAAGCTAGAAAGTCTAATTTAGGTCTATCCCAAAGGGCCCATGACTTTATTTGTAGTATATTTAATTACAGTGGAGATATAAGTGCTACTATTTTCATATTTTATTATCATTTCATTTTTCAGGAAATTTACTAAACTTTGTAGATTTCTCAGTGGCTTTGGATGGTAGGTATAGTAGGTGAACTCAAAGTTATCTCTTGTTTAAAAATATTTTTTTACGTGTCCACAAGAAGTGCATGCATGCCCCTTTTTTTCTCAAGTCCTCTTAAACATTTGTCGTTTCTCTCCTTTCTGGTGTATGGCATTATCTCAGGTGGAAACAATCTGAAGATTTCTCAGAACATTAGAAATCGACCTCCTCAGTGACCCAGTAATCTCTCTCCTGGGAATTTACCCAAAGGAACTAAAGACACTTATCAAAAAAGTTCTACGTAAACTTATGTTCATAGTATAATTTGTAGTAGCAAAAACTTGAAAAAAAACCACATGTCGACATTAATCCCCCAATAAAGGGGAAAATGATAGATGTGTGAATAAGAAAATTGTGGTGTATATACATAATGATATACTACTCAGCTGTCAAAAATGATGAAATCATCTCCTTTGCCTCATTATGGATGGAACTTGAATATATTGTAGTAAGTGAAATAAGCCAAAAAGAGAAGGAATGATCTCACTTATATGTGGAACTTAAGAAATAAGGACTCAGAAAGAAAGAAACAAAAAGCTTGGATTTAGTGTAGTGTATTGCATCAAAGCAAAGGACTCTGGGAAAGCAGACGGTGGGAGGAGGTGGAGGAATCTTGAGGTCCTATTCCATGATGCAAGGGGAGAGAAGTATTTATGCCTCTATTTCTAAAATGGCACTATAAACCATTAAACCCCCAGTAATAGTAATAAATATTTTTTTCTTTACAATCTACTGTGGTCAAACTCTGAGTATTAGCAACAAAACTATTAGTTTTGGAGTAGGGTGATAGTGCAGTGGGTAAAGCACACGTGGTGCAAAGCGTAAAGACTGTGTAAGGATCCTGGTTCGAGCCCTCGGCTCCCCACCTGCAGGGGAGTCTCTTCACAGATAGGGAAGCAGGTCTGCAGGTGTCTATCTTTCTCTCCCCCTGTGTCTTCCCCTTCTCTCTCCATTTATCTCTGTCGTATCCAGTAATGACGGCATTAATAACAGCAACAATAAAACAATAAGGGCAACAAAAGGGAGTAAATAAACATTAAAAAACTATTAGTTTTAGGGTTTTTAAAAATAGTTACATTTAAAAAAAAATTTATTTATTTATTTATTTATTCCTTTTGTTGCCCTTATTGTTTTGTTGTTGTAGTTATTATTGATGTCATTGTTGTTGGATAGGACAGAGAGAAATGGAGAGAGGAGGGGAAGACAGAGAGGGGGAGAGAAAGATAGACACCTGCAGACCTGCTTCACCGCCTGTGAAGTGACTCCCCTGCAGGTGGGGAGCCGGGGGCTTGAACCGGGATCCTTCCTCTGGTCCTTGTGCTTAGCGCCACCTGCGCTTAACCCGCTGCGCTACCGCCCGACTCCCAAATAGTTACATTTTTAAAAATTATTTTTATTTATTAGATAGAAATAGCCAGGAATTGAGAGGGAAGGGGGAGATAGAGAGCGAGAAAGATACAGAGACATATACTGCCCCGTTGCAGCCTTTGTGAAGCTTCCCCTCTGCAGGTGGGGGTTGGGGGCTTGAACTTAGGTCCTTGCACATTATAACATGTGTGCCCAACCAAGTGTGCCACCACCCGGGCCCTAGTTTTAGGATTTAAACCTAGTTTTGTTACTATTTACAACAAAAAGAAAGGGAAAAAAAACACAAAACAACAAACAAACAATTCCTCTCATAGGCGTTGCTCTCAGCTTCCTTTCGTGTCTTACAGCTACATAGCCGTCCTCACTGCGTTGCACATTCTGTCCTAATGTCTCTTAATGCCCTAACTGTACGTTTACCATTTCCCTCCAATTCCCCTCTCCACACTCTCTGCCACTTGTCTTTCGTCCTTTTCCATGGGCTCTTTTCTTTTATTATCTGATTTGCTTTTGTTCTAGCTATTATGTTTAAGTGAAATGATATAGTCCCCCACCATCCCCTGAGTTACTTAAGTTTTTCAACAGCTATCCATGCGCAAGGACCTGGGTTCATGTTCCTGTAAGAAGGAAACTTGACGAGTGGTGAAGCAATGCTATCAGGGGTTTTCTTTCTCTATCTCTCCCTTCCACCTCAGTTTCTCTACCTCTATCAAATACATTAATAAAGTATTGACTACAAACCTATATGTCATTGATGTATAATATTGAATAAAGTCTCAGGAGTAGAGTTTTACACCTCAATACTCGTACGTATCCATTTCACTGCACAAAAACCAAAGTTTAACTGCCATTCGAATCATCATATTGGTCTCCTCTGCCCACTGCTCTCCCACCCCTCACCTTTCCACTCTGAAAGTCACCAGATTCTTCTCAACAACTAATGTTTTTTTTTTTGTTTTTGTTTATTGATTATATTATACCTATAAATGAAGTCATACTAAAAACAAGTCATTGTCTTTCTGATTTTTTTTCTTGTTTAGCATTATCACCTGGTCAGAAAAAGCAAGATTTCATCCTTTATTTTTTTCTAAAGCGCTTAGTAAGAATTTCTTCATGTTTTACGGCAAAATAGCATTTAGTGGTATGTATGTTCCACAATGTCTTCTTTTTAAAAAAAAATATATATTGGGAGTTGGGCTGTAGCACAGCGGGTTAAGCGCAGGTGGCGCAAAGCACAAAGACCGGCATAAGGATCCCGGTTCGAACCCCGGCTCCCCACCTGCAGGGGAGTTGCTTCACAGGCGGTGAAGCAGGTCTGCAGGTGTCTATCTTTCTCTCCCCTTCTCTGTCTTCCCCTCTTCTCTCCATTTCTCTCTGTCCTATCCAACAACAACAACAACAATAATAAATACAACAATAAAATAACAAGGGCAACAAAAGGGAAAAAATAAATAAAATAAATATTAAAAAATATATATATTATTTATTTATTTTTTCCCTTTTTTGTTGCCCTTTTTTTACTGTTGTAGTTATTGTTGTCATTGATGTCATCATTGCTGGATAGGACAGAGAGAAATGGAGAGAGGAGGGGAAGACAGAGAAGGGGAGAGAAAGATAGACACCTGCAGACCTGCTTCACCGCCTGTGAAGAGACTCCACCGCAGGTGGGGAGCTGGGGGCTCGAACTGGGATCCTCACGACAGTTCTTGTTCTTCGCGCCACTGCGAGTAACCCACTGTGCTACCACCTGACTCCCTGATTCTTCTTTTTTTAATATTTTATTTATTTATTAATTAGAAAGATAAGAGAGAGAAATAACCAGACATCACTGTGGTACATGTGCTGCCAGGGATTGAATCAGGACCTCATGCTTGAGAGTCTAGTGCTTTAGCCACTGTGCCACCTCCCGGGCCACAACTTCTTTATTCATCCGTCAGTGGACACTTAAATTATATCCAGTTTTTCATTATTATGAAAAGTAACACATGATGGGAGGGCCAGGCAATGGCACATCTGGTTAGGAACTCACACAAGAATCCAGGTTCAAGTCCCCTAGATCCCCACCTGCAGAGGGGATGCTTCACAAGTGGTGAAGAGGTTTTCAGGTGTCTGTCTCTCTCCCTCTTTATATCCCTTTCCCCTCTCAATTTCTCTCTGCCCTATCCAATTAAATGAAAAAAACAAAAGGCTGCCAAGAGCAGTGGATTTGTAGTGCCAGCACTGAGCCCCAGTGATAACCCTGGAAGGAAAAAATATTAATACTATGACTATGGGAGTAAAAATGCCAGTTTGAGTTATTGTTTTCATTTCCTTTGGATTTATTATGAAACACAGGATTACTGTATCATATCTTAGTTCTGTTTCTATTGAGGGTCCTCCATATTGTTTTTCACAATACTTTATTAACTTACAATTCCATCAGTACATGAAGCTATCTTTTTTTCCCTCATATTCATGCTAGCATTTTGTTATTTCTTGTCTTCTTGGTGCCTGCACCATGAATCCACTGCTCCTGAAGGCCATTTCCCCCCCTTTTGTTGCCCTTGTTTTTGTAGCCTTGTGGTTATTATTGTTATTGTTGATGTCATTCATTATTGGATAGGACAGAGAGAAATGGAGAGAAGAGGAGAAGACAGAGAGGGGTGAGAAAGATAGACACCCGCAGACCTGCTTCACCGCCTGTGAAGCGACTCCCCTAAAGTTGGAGAGCCGAGGGCTCCAACCGGTTCCTTATGGCGGTCCTTGCGCTTATGCACCACGTGCGCTTAACCCGCTGTGCTACTGCCCGACCCCCTATTTCTTGTCTTTTTGGTGACAGCTATTCTTACAGGTGTAAAGTGTTAGTGTGGGGGAAAAAAAAAAAACTGCCTCCACAAGCAAGAATATTTTGTACTTACGAGTGGTAGGTAATTCCTTGTGTGGTTATTCTTTATAGATTCATTTTGAAAGTTTCCTCTTCTTCCTTCATGGCTTCTGCTTTGGTTGGCTTTTGCCTTTGCATCCATTTGAGAGATAAGGGGCGACTCCATATTGGGCCTCATTCACTTTTGTTACTTTTCTGTAAACAATAAACTTCTACCATCCACATAACCCAAGTTTGAGCGTGGCACATATTGCATTGGAGGAAATGTCAGTGTGGTGATATATTTCTCTCCATGCTCTCTATTTCTGTCTGTAAAAGTCCTGGAGAGGTACAGACCTGGAGGTGACAAAAAAAAATAATGATGTGTATAAAACACAAATGAAGGGAGAGCATGCGATATGCTGTAATTGAGTTTGGTGGCAACAGTGAAAGGAACCAGTGAAGTGAGACTGGATGAAGGCTATATTAAGTGTCTTCTACTTCTTAACCTTGGCTAGGAATGATTTTGTGTGTTAATAGGCAGTTTTGCAGAAATAATGAGAAAGCCAGTGGGAGGCATTTTCTGGATCTGACTCAAGCCTCCCCCTTCATTTTCCTGGATAGACTTAATGTCTTTTTAAATCATTTTTGGAGCAGTGTTGATCTAACTTCTCTCCAAACCAGTCATATATATATTTTTTTTTTCAAAAGCATCAATGTCTTACTATTTGATTTTTTTTTTCAGCTACACTGTGACTGGATCATTGGTAAGTTAACTTAGAGATTTTAAGGAAATGGGGCTCTCTAATAGTCTACACAAAGGTTGTTAAGTGCCTGATCAGACTAAAATGCTAAGCTCCATGTGACACATTTATAATTCAACTGCTAAGCACTTTGCTGATTTTTTTAAGGAAGTGTTAGCTTTGAAAATTTCTTCGTGAGTTAAGCTCAAGCATCCCCCTCCCCAAAACTGTCAAAATATATGTATGTGGTTCAAAACAGTGCATGGTATCACCACCTGTCACCTGCCTCTTAAGTCCCAAAGGCAATGCAGGTGAAGCTCAGGTCGTGATGCAGGAAATATCCTGGATGCTTGTTCTGTTGCAATCATTAGCTACTGCAAGGAAGCCCCATGAGACTGAGGGAAGTGACTGCAACATTAACCAGACTTTCCAGATGCTTCTGACTGTTCTCACTCTATGCTAGAAGGAAAAGGGCCCCTTGGACCACGGCCACCTACAGTATTGGCAGCTGCTTCTAGTAGCTGAGTCTGAGGGGTGGGGGAATGGAGTTGGGACTGAACCTAGTTCCTGAAAGCCTACAGAAACATGTTTCTTCCATGTACTTTAAAGTAATTCTGTAGGGGAGAAAAGAAAAAGAGAAAACAAAAGTTTCTATTTTAACTTTGGGTGTAGAAGTCTAAGGATTATAGAATTATACATTACATACTAGGGGCACTTCTTTGGTATCTAATCTTCTCATTCTATAGGTGAGAAAACTGAGACTCAGAGAGGAAGGAATTGTCAAGCTGGAGATCTGACTTTATATAGGGGCTGAATAATTTTTAAGAAATGAGAGTCTCTATTTGGCAAATATGGAGCTTTGGGTTCTAATGTTATGTTATGTTATGTTATGTTATGTTATGTTATGTTATGTTATGTTATGTTATGCTACATTACTGCATTGTATTCATGTTATGTTGAATGAAATGAAGTTTCCAGGGTTATTTTCACAACTTAGAGTCCACAAAGCTGTTTAGCATCTACTTTTAGAACAAATTTTCATGGCTCTAAATTGTAAGTACAGTTTTAGCCATAAGCAGAGTGTTAACTCTTGGTCCCTGAGATGTGATTCCAAGCCTGCTACTGTATCCCAGGGACCCAATTTTTGTCTTCCCTGAGACTGACCCCTCTTGGTTTCTCATGTAAAAACAGATGAAGTGGTAGGTAGTATGCTTTTTCATTCTAGTTCCTTGAGGTTTTCTCTTAGACCTCCAGGAATGACCTCATGTCTTATGGCCTGGGTTTCTGTGTGTTCAGTCCGGTCTGCTTTTCCTGTTCTATTTTTTCAGGCTTCTCATTGCTCAGTCTCCTCTTCTGAGGAAGCACATGACTCTTTCCCTTGTCTTCCTCTCTGTGAGAAGTTATACTTGAAAGTGTTCCACTGATAGACTCTTCGATACCTTTACAATGAAAATATTGAATCTCAAGTTTCTGGTAATATTACTATCATCAGAATGGTGTAGCTATGAACTTAATATCACTGCTTTGTGCATAATCCCAGATGATTTTTTTTTCCATTGAGGGAGTTAGTGGTTTACAGTGTATCTGTTGATTGATAAGCAGATACAATTTCACTATGCACCAGAACCCCAAAGTTTTCTTCCCTGAACTGGACATGGTGTTTGGCATCAAAACAAAAACCTGTCCAGTCCACATTTTACTTAATGTTCTCTTATCCTGTCCCTGTATATTAAGTCCTGCTTATAAGTCAAGTCATTCAGTATTTATCCTTCTCATTTAGGCTTATATCATTAACATGGTGTCTTAAAATTCTATCCAAAATGATGTCAAGGAGTTGACTTCACGCTTTTTAAAAGTTGAATGGTATTCCAACCTGTATATACCACATTTTTAAAACTTATTTTTTAAATTTATTGATTTAATAATGATGGAGAAGACCGTAAGATAAGCGGGATACAATTGCACACAATTCCCACCACCAGCGTTCCATATCACATCCCCTCAATGGATGCTTTCTTATTCTTTATCCCTCTGGCAGTATGGACCCAGGATCATTGTGGGGTGCAGAAGGTGAAAGGTCTGGATTCTGTAATTGCTTCTCTGCTGGACATGGGCGTTGACAGGTCAATCCATACTCCTAGCCTGTTTCTATCTTTCCCTAGTGGGGTAGGGCTCTGGGGAAATGGTAACCAGGACATGATAATAAGGTCATCTTCCTAGGGAAGTCAGGTGGGCTTCATGGTAGCATCGACAACTGGGTGTCTAGAGGTAAGAGTATAGCAGATGAGATTTGGGGGTCTCCATTTTGGAAAAAGCTAGAAAGTCTATTTTTGGGACTCATGATTCTACTATTTTTTAATTATCTTTATTTTATTTATTGGATAGAGACAGCCAGAAATCTAGAGGGAATGAGGTGATAGAGAGGTAGAGACAGAGAGACACCTGCAACATTCTTCACCACTCACAAAGCTTTCCCCCTGCAGGTGGGGACTGGGGGCTTGAACCTGGATCCTTGCGCATTGTCACATGTGTACTCAACCAGGTATGCCACCACCCGGTCGTGACTACTAATTTTTGCTTGAGCAGGGCAACTGACATGCAGGTACTTCTCCCAGTTGCTTGGTAGTAGATGCAATTATGAACATCAATATGAAACCATTTGCTACTACATATGCATTTGCTACTTTCCCCATAGTGTTTATGACAATTATCATCCACCTTTCTCTGCTAGTTCAGTTTAAAGTTAACTCTGCTGCCTCTGCCATCTGCTACGTGTTGCCCTGCCCTCAGTTTATTGCTGTTTATACTTGTCTTTACTTATGGCAGGTTTGGGTGAAGCTTAGAGCACCAGAGGGCTCATCAAACATCTGGGATGATTTTTCAAAAAATGTGGATTAACAGGAACCAAATATTAAGCCAGGCACCTCTTCTCACTCTTTCTCCAAACTTTAAAAAGTACATAGATTTTAGGGAACATTCATGTATTCTTTATTCATTTTTGTTCATATAATCAAAATAAAAAAAGTTATTTGGCATACAGGAGGCCCATTGAGACTCTAAATAAATACACTTTTAACAACTTAAAAATGTCACATAGATATAGTGAAGTAGCACAAGGATAAAATTTTTGATGGTGAATGATTGGGAATAAAATTTAGCAAAATTATTTTTCCACACAAATTTATAGTATTCCTTCCAACTTCTTTTTTTTAATATTTATTTAATTTATTTATTCCCTTTTGTTGCCCTTGTTGTTTTATTGTTGTAGTTATTGTTGTTGTCGTTGTTGGATAGGACAGAGAGAAATGGAGAGAGGAAGGGAAGACAGAGAGGAGGAGAGAAAGATAGACACCTGCAGACCAGTTTCACCGCCTGTGAAGCGACTCCCCTGCAGGTGGGGAGCCGGGGTTCGAACCGTCATCCTTACGCCGGTCCTTGTGCTTAACCCTGCTGCGCTTAACCCTGCTGTGCTACAGCCCGACTCCCTCCTTCCAACTTCTAACCCACAGTATGGAGAAAATTAATTGAGTTAGTCAATCTAAAAAAAATTTACTATATCAGATTCTATGTACCAAAACATATCATGGAGAAAATATAAAGAAACCAACCTACATCAGATGGTCTGTTAATTCTTGGTATGGGGAAGATTTTTAAAAAATTTTCTAGTTGGTAATAATGAAGTCATAAACTCTCAGGGTAAACTAGAAAATGTGAGGAGTTAGGAGTATAATAATTGCAAAAAGGAGATGAATTTAGAAGTCAGCCAATGATTATTATATAAGCTAGGTGTACTTTTGACTTGAGCAATTGAAGGTTAATTTACTGATGTTCATTAATGAGAAGCCTCTAAGTACATAGTTATATAATTTACCTGTTCTTACACTGGTGTAAAATCTACTATAGCACTTAAGTTGAAGTAAAGGGGTAGATATAGAATGATTTTTCAAGTCTTATTGATCACCTGTCAGTTTAAGTAATTGAAGACAATTCCCAGGAAGATTACAGAAATGAATTGAATTATTTTGTGGGTTTTGAAGTCAAAAATCAAATAATAAAAAGACATACATTTATATATATCAAACTATGAAAAATTGAGCAACAGTAGGAAGGGAATGCAATTTTAAACATTATGCCATTCCTTCCTTCTTTTCTTTTCTTTTTTTTTTTTTTTGCTTAAATATTTTATTAAGCAGACACCACAGTCATTTAAAAACATTGCTATTTGATGTCCCTGAAGCTGGCCCAATAATGTACCCTTCATAATTTTCCCTCCTTTTAAAATATTTTTTTTATTTAGGATTAATGGTTTACAGTAAAGTTTTTGACATATAGGTTCAATTTCTCATCTCACTATGATAGGTGTCTACAAACCACCCTCACCTCAGTCTCGGTCCCTTTCTGCCGTCATGCACCAGGACACCAAAGCCAACAGCTGAACCCCATTTTTTCCCTTCTTTCTCAGCATCCTCTGTTTTGCTGTGATTAACCAAACTCAGTCCAAGATTTACTTTGTGTTTCCCCTAGATGGGCATATCACCTAAGAAGGTTTGGTTAAGTGTTAGGGAAGTTCTTGAGCCAAAGTCAGTAAAAAACAGTAATATGACTCCCAGTAATGTGACTCATTGGTAGGAGACAGTCCCTGGGAAGTGTGACCTTGCTTGGCACAAAGATGGGCTGGATTTCAAGTCTGATCTTTGGGGCTTCAATCAATTATGCTTCTGCAGGGTAGGTCTACTAGGTATATTTTCATGATAGTACACTGAGATTCAGGATCACTGATGACTCCTTGATTCAGCCCTGGCATCACTAGCAATCCCTTTCCTCTTCACCTTTCTTTTAACTCTATTCCAGGGGTTGTGTTTATCATGACTCCTTGATGCCACTCAGGTTTACCTTATCTTTTATAGAAAGAAGGCTGAAAGTTTCTATTCCAGAAACTATGGGCATTTTCTTTAAATTGTTTCCATGCCTCCCCCAGAGCTCTGCATACTAGTGGATTGCTCTAGTAAACAAAGCAAGGATGAGGTTCAGTAAGGCAAAATCTGCAAGACTAATGGTGGTCATATGCTTTGGATGACCTTTTGAATGTCTGCATGGAGTGTTTCACTGCTTTGTTTCTTCCCGGATGGATTTTGAAAAAGGACTCTGATAGGATTGATAACTACACAGTTAACATCCTATTATTTTCCATGATGATAAAATGAATACACACCAAATATCCATATGAAGCCTTTAGAGTCATAAAATACCCTTTATAAGTAGTGTTTCACACTCATGATTGAAATATAATATTTGAAAGTGACATTTGTGGGGACCAGTAGGTGGCTCACATGGCACATCACACACGTCATCATATATGAGGACCCAGGTTTGAATCCATGGCCACAACATGGGAGCCATAGTGAAGCATTGCTGCAATGCCTCTTCCTTTCTCTGTACCTCTCTACCTATTTCTAGTTTTCACCCTTTATTTAAAAGACGAATAAAAAAAAGATACTGGGAGCATTGGAAGCATTGGAGTTGTATAGAGTCTTCTGAGTTCTAGGAATACCCTAGTGACAAAACAAACAAGAACACCCAGGAAACAAAAGAGCGTATAGCATGTAGATGAGTTGGGATGTAAAACAATAAAACATTTACTTTAAACTTATGTTTTCATTAATTCTAGATACTTTAAAATTGAAAATTGAACAAATTAATGAGACAATTCAAGTGGAAGATTATTTGGATTCTTATTTAGTTTAGTTTAGTTTTTTTTATTTTTATTTTTTGCTAAGGACTAAATATGTGTGTGATTTGAAAGAACAAAAGGTAATCAAATTATCTGGATAATTTTGTTTTTAGTGGTGACTAGGTGTTTTGTTATTATTATTATTTTTATAGAAGGGATTTCTTTCAACTATGATCTTTAAAAGATACATGCAAATTAAAATTACATACAAAAGGGAAAGTAAAGTGTATGAGTGTTGAAAGGATGGATGAAAATAGAACCTGAAGAAGAGGCTTGAGGAAGAGACTAAGTCCATCTGCACAGAGAAAGCATCCAGGAGATCTGGAAAACTTGCCCTTGCACGTTCCTTACCCAAGATGCAACCTTACACAATTCTTCCATTCACTAGTGGGCTCACGTCTCTTGGCCACCCATGTTCCCTGAAGACATGTTCTGGCACTGGATCACACCAGCAAGTCGTGATAGATGTTCAGGGGGACATCACAGGGGAGCGAATACTCTCTGTCTTTGGCTTGGTTGAGAATCAGATGTGAAGGAAAGAAGAGCACCACCTTTGGAAACTGTGTTGGAAGAAGCTAAATTTTTATTTTTAAGCTCTTCTAAAATTCCAAAGAAGGCATAAAACTGCAAATACGATGATGAGATGATTGGAGTAAATTGTAAGGTGATTTATCTGGACATGTTAGCTCTGCAGGCATGTCTGGGGAGCTGCCTAGGAAGAAATACATTTTAACTGCCCTGTTTTCAAGTTCTTAAAGAGAGTTGAATCTCTGACTCTATAAGTAAGACTGAAAAGAGAAAATGAAAGTCTTTATTTTCTTTTTCTTTTTTTTTTTCGTTTTTCTTTCTTTTTTTTTTATTTTTAAATTTTTTATTTAAGAAAGGATTAGTGAACAAAAGCATAAGGTAGGAGGGGTTACAACTCCACACAATTCCCACCACCCAATCCCCATAACCCACCCCCTCCCATGGTAGCTTTCCCATTCTCTATCCCTCTGGGAGCATGGACCCAGGGTCATTGAGGGTTGCAGAAGGTAGAAGGTCTGGCTTCTGTAATTGCTTCCCCGCTGAACATGGGCGTTGACTGGTCGGTCCATACCCCCAGTCTGCCTCTCTCTTTCCCTAGTAGGGTGTGTCTCTGGGGAAGCTGAGCTCCAGGACACATTGGTCTTCAATCCAGGGAAGCCTAGCCAGCATCCTGGTGGCATCTGGAACCTGGTGATTGAAAAGAGAGTTAACATATGAAGCCAAACAATTTGTTGAGCAATCATGGATCCCAAGCTTGGAATAGTGGAGAGGAAGTGTTAGGGAGGTACTCACTGCAAACTCTAGTGTAATCCTGCTTTCAGGTATATGTTTTGCAGTAGTTTATGGATACGTGTGCACATAAGCTCTCTCTCACAGAAACTGGTGTATATCTAGGTTATGGGACTTTGTTAGAAAGTGAACTACCTGAGATGAAATTAGAGTGTACTATTAAAGGAAAGGTCTCACCCGAGTAATGAAGCTGAAGGGTTGTCATTCCACACGTGAAGTCTCTGGATACAGTCTGAGGTGAAGCATGTTGAGATGGCAATCGTTGCTTTGGTTAGGTTGTGATAGGCGGATGCAATATTATTTGGTTTGGATTGGGAGATGCATACGGGAAAGTGGGCCCTATCCAAGGGTGCCAGGACTGGGGGAAGTAGGGGCTCTATAGTGAAGATGTGAGGTTCCTGCTGTCTTAGGGTTCAAAAAGACAATCAATAGTTAATATTATCATCACATTATTTGTTAATTGGGTTAACTTTGAAAAGTCCCTTTGTTATGGTTTGCTGTACAGTACCCAGTATCTTGTATATAGCTGTGCTATTGGAAGCTTCTAATCTACTTGGTCTAGGCTTTTGAGAGAGTCCGCATATCAAATACGTAGCCTATATATTAAAAAGATTCAGTTTGTCTTTTGAGAAACTTTGAGACATACAATTGATTTCCCCCTCTCATATTAATTAACTACTGATTTATATGTCTACATTTTGTTAGGAGTGTACATAAACACCATTCCCACCACCAAAGGACTGTGGCCCATCTCTCCCGCCCACTCCCACCCCCCACTGGCCCAGGAAGCTACATGTCTACCCCTCACCACTGGGTTTTTACTTTGGTGCCCTACTTACAATTTGATCAGGTCCTGCTTTTAGTTTCCCTTTCAGATCTTCTAAGTCAGCTTCTGTTGATGAGTGGGATCATCCCATACTCATCTTTATCTTTCTGACTTAGTTCACTTAACATAATTCCTTCTAGCTCTGTCCAAGATGGGTCAGAGAAGGTGGGTTCATTGTTCTTGATAGCTGCATAGTATTCCATTGTATATATATACCACAGCTTTCTCAGCCACTCATCTGTTGTTTGGCACCTGGGTTGCTTCCAGGTTTTAGCTATTATGAATTGTGCTGCTATGAACATAGGAGTACACACCTCTTTTTGGTTGGGTGTTATGGAGTCCTTGGGGTATAACCCCAGGAGAGGAATTACTGGATCATATGGAAGGTCCATGTCTAGCCTTCTGAGAGTTTTCCAGACGGCTCTCCACAGAGGCTGTACCAATTTACATTCCCACCAGCAATGTAAAAGGGTTCCTCTGTCCCCACATCCTCTCCAGCATTTGTTGCTGCTGTCCTTTTTGATGTATGCCATTCTTACAGGAGTGAGGTGGTATCTTAATGTTGTCTTAATTTGCATTTCTCTGACAATCAGTGACCTAGAGCAGTTTTTCATATGTTTGTTAGCCTTTTGGATCTCTTCTGTGGTGAATGTTTTGTTCATTTCCTCTGCCCATTTTTGGATGGGGTCATTTGCTTTTTTGCGGCTAAGTTTGCTGAGCTCTTTATATATTTTGGTGATTAGTTTCTTGTCTGATGTCTGGCATGTGAAGATCTTCTCCCATTCTGTGAGGGGGTCTCTCTGTTTGTTTAATAGTTTCTTTGGATGTGCAGAAGCTTTTCAATTTGATGTAGTCCCATTGGTTTGTTTCTGCTTTGGTCTTCCTTGCAATTGGGTTTGATTCATCAAAGATGTCCTTGAGGTGTATGTGGGAAAGTGTTTTACCAATGTTTTCCTCTAAGTATTTGATTGTTTCTGGTCTGACATCTAGGTCTTTGATCCATTTGGAGTTGATTTTTGTTTCTGGTGAGATAAAGTGGTTCAATTTCATTCTTCTGCATGTTTCAACCGAGTTTTCCCAGCACCATTTATTGAAGAGAGCCTCCTTTTTCCATTTAATACTTTGGGCCCCCTTATCAAAGATTAGATGCCCATAGGTGTTGGGATTTACTTCTGGGCTTTCAATTCTGTTCCACTGGTCTGTGTGCCTATTTTTGTTCCAGTACCATGCTGTTTTGATGATGATGGCTTTATAATATAGTTTAAGGTCTGGGAGTGTGATGCCTCCATTTCTGTTTCTTTTCCTTAAGATGGTTTTGGCAATTCTAGGTGTTTTCAGGTTCCAGATAAATGATTGTAGTGTTTGTTCTATTCTCTTAAAGAAGCCTGGTGGAACTTTGATGGGTATTGCATTAAATTTGTATATGGATCTGGGGAGAATATTCATTTTGATGATATTTATTCTTCCAATCCATGAGCATGGGATATCTTTCCATTTCTTGGTATCAGTTTCTATCTCCTTGAGTAGCGACTCATAGTTTTCAGCATACAAGTCTTTCACTTCTTTGGTCAACTTTATTCCTAGGTATTTGATTGATTTTGCTGAAACAGTAAATGGGAGTGATTTCTGGATGTCTTCTTCTTCTTCTTCAGATTTAGTGTTTGCATAAGGAAATGCCACTGATTTTTGTACATTGATTTTGTAGCCTGATACCTTGATATATTGCCTAACAACTTCCAGTAATTTTCTACTGGATTCTTTAGGTCTTTCTATGTATACTATCATATCATCTGCAAATAGTGAGAGCTTGACTTCTTCCCTTCCAATCTGTATCCCTTTGATTTCTTTATCTTGCCTGATTGCTATGGCAAGAACTTCCAATACTATGTTGAAGAGTAACGGTGACAGTGGACAGCCCTGTCTAGTCCCCGATCTGAGGGGGAATGCTTTCAGCTTCTGTCCATTGAGTATGATGTTGGCTGTAGGTTTGCTATATATAGACTCCACTATCTTGAGGAATTTCCCATTTATTCCCATTTTTTGTAGAGTTTTGAGCATGAATGGGTGTTGGATTTTGTCAAAGGCTTTCTCTGCATCTATTGAGATAATCATATGGTTTTTGGCTTTGCTTTTATTGATGTGATGAATGACATTGATTGATTTACGGATGTTGAACCAGCCTTGCATTCCTGGGATGAATCCCACTTGGTCATGATGAACAATCTTTTTGATGTGTTGCTGTATCCGGTTGGCCAAGATCTTGTTTAATATTTTGGCATCTATGTTCATCAGAGATATTGGTCTGTAGTTTTCCTTTTTTGTTCTGTCCCTATCAGCTTTTGGTATCAGGGTGATGTTGGCTTCATAGATGGTGGAAGGGAGTATTCCTGTTTCTTCAATCTTATGGAATAGCTTAAGAAGTATGGGTACTAACTGTTTCCTGAAAGTTTTGTAGAATTCGTTTGTGAAGCCATCTGGTCCAGGACTTTTGTTGTTGGGGAGATTCTTAATAACGGTTTCAATTTCTTTGTCTGTGATTGGTGCATTTAGATTTTGTAGTTATTCTTGGTTCAGTTTTGGAAGTGCATAGGTTTCTAGGAATTGTTCCATTTCTTCCAGATTCTCTAGCTTGGTGGCATATAGTTCTTTATAGAAGTTTCGCAGAATTCTCTGGATTTCTGTGGTGTCAGTTGTGATATCTCCTGTATCGTTTACAATTCTATTAATTTGAGTCTTCTCTCTTTTTTGTTTGGTGAGTCTGGCTAGGGGTTTGTCAATTTTGTTTAATCTTTCAAAGAACCAACATTTGGCTTCATTGATCTTTTGTATGGTTCTTTTATTAAGTCTTTATTTTCTACTTCACCATTCAACTAGATTTTGGTATGGGAATGAACCTCATTGAATGGGAGGTTAAAAATACATGAATATAATTTAACATAGGGGACTTCCAGATGTGAGGCTATATATAGAGTAACAGCTGAATCACTTTGCTTTCCCTTGTCAACTAGGAAAAGTCATGAAAATCACCGGAACACTCAAACTACCAGGATTCCTTTGGAAACTCATCAATCCATAGGTGAGTACAGACACATGTGGCTCGTGGACAGAAAATGGCTGAGGGAGAGGTTCCTGGGACTAAATCTAGGGGTGGCTGGTGCCAGACTGGGAGGCTGGCAGTTGTGGTGGACCAATTCTGGGTCTGAGTTAAAGAAACAACTGTTAAAATAAGAGAAAGAAAGAAAGAAAAGTACCTAAACCATAGGTTAAGTACAGACACTTATGGCTTATGGATGAAAAGGGCATGATGGAACCATACCCAAGACTGCACAGCGGTGTTCAGGGATGACTGGCACCAAGTCGGGGTACTAGTGGCTGAGGCATACCACTTCCAGGCCCAAGTTTAAACAAGAAAAAACTTAAAAAGAAAAAAAAATCTCCTGAAAATTCACCAATTCACAACTGTGACTTCTTGAGTTTCCAATGCTGTTGCCCCAGAGATGCTGGAATAGCAGCAGGGAGACTCAATATTGACATCAAGGTCTCTTAACTGGCCAAGTGACTCTCCCCTCTCCCACTTCTTCTTCTAGCGTTTGCCCTTCTTCCGCAGCCAGCCAACAGCGTCAGGTTGAGCCTGATGTAAAGTTTCCAGACCTCCTTTGAATCTGGAAAGGTGGCAGTCGTTGACTATGTGGGTCATAGTCTGTCTGTAGCCGCAGGGGCAGTTCAGGTCGTCTCTGGCTCCCCAGCGATGGAACATAGCGGCGCACCGGCCATGGCCTGTTCGATAGCGATTGAGGAGGGCCCAATCATAACGTGCTAGGTCAAAGCCGGGTTGACGCTTGCAGGGGTCTGTGATGAGGTGTTTGTTCTTGACCTCAGCTGACTGCCAACTCTAACCCTCTCCCACTAAGATAGAGAAACAGAAAAACCAAACATCTCAGCCACAGCGACTCCTGTTGGCAAAACAATGAAAGCCACAGTAAGTGTGGAAACAAATATAGACATCAATGACAGAAACCCCAAATGGCCAGACAGGGACAGAGCTAGAAAGAAAGAGAGAACAGAAAATTCATTATGAAATTCAATTCAAGAAATTAAACTTAAGATTCAAGAACTCAGTGATCATTTTACCAAAGAAATAAAGTACAGAAAGCAAACACAAAACAAAACAAACACAACCCCAATCTAAACTGCAGGGTCTAAAGGATACTCTGAATGCAGTTCAGGTTGAGGTGAAAGGCAAGACCATTACAGAAAACCATCTGCATAAAATAATAAACCGAAACAATCAGGTAAAGAGGCAACAAGAACATAAAACGAGTTCCAAACAAAAACCTGAATGGCTGTAAGGAAACCACTTATATCAACCACGACTGTAAATATGAGGGGCCTAATTCTCCAGTCAAAAGCTTCAGAGTGGCTGGCTGGATTACAAAGCAAGACTCATCTATTCTGTGTCTCCAGGAAACATTCAGAAGAAAGACAAACAGAAGCTCTGGGTGACAAGCTGGGACAAGGTATTCCAAACCAATAATGTAAACAAAAGGGTGGGAACAGCTGTTCTGTTATCAAATAAATTAGATTTTCAGGCAGAGAAGTTGAAAAGCAACAGACATGGCACTACCTATTGGTCAGAGGTCTAAATCAACAGGGAGACATAATATCATCAATATATATGCCACCAATATCTGGGCACCCAAATATTAAAAACAAAATACTTCATTTAAGGCTTGTATTTCCTTGTTGATTTTTGAACTGATTATCTGTCTCTTTGCTGTGAGTAGTGTGTTGAGGTCTCCAGCCAATACTGTGCTCCACTGATGTCGTTTTTAAGGTCAGTAAGTTTTTTTTTTTTTTAATATTTGAGTTATTGCTGGAGCATGGTGCCTACACTACAAATCCCCTGCTCCTGTGGCCATTTTTTTTTTTTTTTACTTTTTTTGGATAGGACAGAGAGACACTGAAAGGGGAAGGGAGGGGAAGATAGAGGAGGAGAAAGATATACACCTGCTTCACTGCTTGTGAAGCTACCCCTCTGCAGGTGAGGAGGTGGGGGCTTGAACCAGATCCTTTCCCCAGTCCTCTGCACTTACTACTATATATATATATATATATATTTTTTTTTTGGCCTCCAGGGTTATCGCTTGGGCTTGGTGCCTGCACTACGAATATATTGCTCCAGAAGGCCATTTTGTTGCCCTTGTTGTAGTAGTTATTGTTGTCATAGCTGTTGTTGTTGTTGGATAGGACAGAGAGAAATCGAATCCCTACCCACTCCCCACCTACAACAGGGTCTCTTCGCAAGCAGTGAAGCAGGTCTACAGGTGTCTGTCTTTCTCTCCTCCTCTCTGTCTTCCCTTCCTCTCTTGATTTCTCTCTGTCCTGTCCAACAACGACAACAAAGAGCACAACAATTACTTCAAATCTATATTCTCTATAACTAGAAAGACCTTTTTTGTTGGAGTGGAGTGATGTGGTACTACGACATTGTAAACAGGAAAGAGAATAATCAACTGACGAGACTTTTTCTTACCTCTTGGGAGTAGTTACCACATCAATTCAAATGGGAACCTACTGACACTGAGGCTTCTATAACCTTCAAAAACACTATTTTTAATTTAAATTCTAGCAACATTTGAGCTTTGACTTTATCAAGCATGTATTTTTTATTGTTGATTTAATAATGATCAACAAGATTGTAGGACAAGAGGGATACAATTCCACACAATTCCCACCACCAGAGTGCCATATCACATTCCTTCCATTGGAAGCTTTCCTATTCTTTATCCCCCTGAGAGCATGGACCCAGGATCATTATGGGGGGGCAGAAGGTGGAAGGTCTGGCTTCTGTAATCGTTTCTCTGCTGAAGCATGTATCTTTTTAGCCACTCTTTGGAAATGCTTTTCAAGATTACACATATGATCATATAATAAAGTTTTTAAAGTTGCGAGTGAAATTTTATTTTAGAAAGTGTATTGTATATATTCTGTAGTTGAATGTTGTTTCTTGGCTTAATCCAATTAATTTGAATCATAAAAGAACTGCTACATTTTCTTATAAGAATGTAGGGAGTCCGGTGGTAGTGCAGCGGGTTAAGCGCAGGTGGTGCAAAGTGCAAGGACTGGCATAAGGATCCCGGCTCGAGCACCTGACTCTCCACCTGTAGGGGAATCGCTTCACAGGTGGTGAAACAGGACTGCAGGTGTCTATCTCTCTCTCCTCCTCTCTGTCTTTCCCTCCTCTCTCCATTTCTCTCTGTCCTATCCAACAATAACAACACCAATAACAATAACAATAACTTCAACAATAAAAAAAAACCACTGGAAAAAAAAGACTTAAAAAAAAGAATGCAATCTATGTACTTTATTTATCAAGATAAAACAAGAATAAATTGTATATGTTTACATATCAGTGATTTTTTATAACTTTTTTTAATTTTAATTTTTTTTATAACTTTTTTTTTTTTTTTTTTTTTTTTACCAGAGCACTGTTCGGCTCTGGCTTATGGTGGTGCATGGAATTGAACCTGGGACCTTGGAGCCTCAGGCATGAGAGTCTCTTTGCATAACCATTAAGCTATCTACCCCTGCCCCATATCAGCAATTTTAAGTAGTTAAGCTTACTACTAAGTGTCATGGAAGACAATTAGAAGATGAGATAAACCAAAGCAACGATTGCCATCTCAACATGCTTCACCTCAGACTGTATCCAGAGACTTCACATGTGGAATGACAACCCTTCAGCTTCATTACTCGGGTGAGACCTTTCCTTTAATAGTACACTCTAATTTCATCTCAGGTAGTTCACTTTCTAACAAAGTCCCATAACCTAGATATATACCAGTTTCTGTGAGAGAGAGCTTATGTGCACACGTATCCATAAACTACTGCAAAATATATACCTGAAAGCAGGATTACACTAGAGTTTGCAGTGAGTACCTCCCTAACACTTCCTCTCCACTATTCCAAGCTTGGGATCCATGATTGCTCAACAAATTGTTTGGCTTCATATGTTAACTCTCTTTTCAATCACCAGGTTCCAGATGCCACCAGGATGCTGGCTAGGCTTCCCTGGATTGAAGACCCCACCAATGTGTCCTGGAGCTCAGCTTCCCCAGAGACCCACCCTACTAGGGAAAGAGAGAGGCAGACTGGGGGTATGGACCGACCAGTCAACGCCCACGTTCAGCGGGGAAGCAATTACAGAAGCCAGACCTTCTACCTTCTGCAACCCTCAATGACCCTGGGTCCATGCTCCCAGAGGGATAGAGAATGGGAAAGCTACCATGGGAGGGGGTGGGTTATGGAGATTGGGTGGTGGGAATTGTGTGGAGTTGTACCCCTCCTACCTTATGCTTTTGTTCACTAATCCTTTCTTAAATAAAAAATTTAAAAAAAAGATGAGATAAACTGAATTTCATATAGAATCTTCTTATAAAAGAATTTAAAATAAATTCTGAGTCTTCTAATAATTTGTTCTATCAGAAGGGAAAATAATTTCCCTAGTGCAAGAGTGAGAATATAGTTCTACTCAGACATTTGGCTAGGGATTGATGAAGTACTAAAAACCTGACAGGAAAGAGAGACTAGACTGAGTAATCTCATCAGGATTACTTTTCCACATGCTTTCTGCTGTTCACATTTGCTTTCTCTTATGTAAAACCTTTAACCACTGGGGGTCTCTATTTCTCTGTGCAAGTTTAGTCAGATAGGTGTGTGTCATGTTTTATAACAAGAATCATTCTCCTGAAAGTTGGTACGGAGTGGTGAAGGATGATGAGTTCACTGTCTCACTTTTTATAGTTAGAAACATATAGCTTCTACATCTTCCCTCAGTTTTGATTAGATAATTCTCTAAAGTCATTCAGACATATGAAAAAATGTTCCAGGTGATCAGTCACCAGAGAAACTTAAGCTGAGATTCTACCTCAGACCTTACTCATACATCAAAAACAAACAAACACAAACAGGAAATGTCAGTGTTGGTGAGGATATGGAGAAAGAGTGACACTGGCACACTGCTGGCAGGAAAGCAAACTGCTACAGTTCTTTGGAAAAACTGTATGGAGAGTCCTTAAGTGAAAACAGAAATACCTTATGATTCGGCAATTCACTCTTCAGTAATTATCCAAAAGTCTAGAAAACACTAGTACAGGAGGATATCTGCACCCCAGTGTTCATACCTGTACTATTTACAATAGGCAAATTATTGAGACAAAAAAAATTATTTGTCCATAGACAAATAACTGGAAAAAGAAGTTCCGGGATGGCATGTAAATATATTCCACATATATGATAAAATTTCCTTCTACACACATCACTGAAAATGTGATACAGCTAATTTCATAATTTTGACAGAAATTTTCATCAGAATCATGGTCCACTCCATATCAAGACAAAAGGATTGTAACTGTGTGTGTGTATATAGACATACACACACACACACACACACACACACTTGTATCTTTGTACATAAAATGGCTAGTTAGAAGTGATTATACCAAGGGAAATAAGAAGGAAAGAACAATTATCAGATGATTTTTCTTATTAGGTTAATTTGTGAAGTACAAATGAATAGATTGACTAACTTGCAAAAAATGGTCATTAAGCTGTCTCTTGAACTCTGCTAAAAGTATGACGGTCATGGGGACACCACAAGACCTTTATGGAGGACACAATGACTTGCATATGTCATCTGTGTGTATTGAATTATACTCCATAATCTTATGATGGTGTCAAATCACTAATAAATATAATTACAATGGCTTCTGGTTCATTTATTTTATTTAAGAGACTATGCTTTTGTACAGGATGTATAGGTGACTAATTCATTTATTCTGAAAGAGCATTTAGTAGGTAAGGGAGGAAATTAAGACTTAGATAAAAAGAAAGTGCCAATTATAGAGTCTCAGAATGAAAGAGATCATACCTGCTCTAAGAACTCTAGGAAACACTTTCTGTCTATTGACATTGAGGTTGGTGAGAATTTTCATAAACAATAATTTTAAGGGCCAGAGAAAGGGAAACGCAGGGTGTGTTTATGGAGGAACATATCTCCCACATGTGACTATGGAGGCAGAGCATGTGACCTGCAGAGATGTGTTCAGAGGGTTAAATATTAGCCTGGGGATCTGAATTTAATTTAGAGGCACAAAGGAAAGTAAAACTTAACATTAATAAATGTTTATTATAAACCAGGCTCTGTGCTAGTTACTTTTTTCTTAATAATGTTTCTTTTCTTTTCTTTTCTTTTTCTTTTTTTTTTTGCCACCAGGATTATTTCTGGGGTTCAGTGCTGGCAATGTGGACCCACTGTTACTAGTAGCCACCCCCCATTTTTTCTCTTTCTATTTTATTTGATAGGACAGAGAGAAATTGAGAAGAGAAGGAGGAGAAATAGAGGGAAAGATAAAGACAGATACCTGCAGACCTGCTTCCCTACTTGTGAAGCATCTCCTACCCTCCACCACAGGTGGGGAGGGGAGGCTGGAACCTGGGACCTTGAGCATGGCGATATGGGCACTTAGACTAGCTAGGTATTCCACCTCCTAGCTCCCATTACTATTATTTCTTTTTTTAAAACTTTTTAAAAATTTATTCCCTTTTGTTGCCCTTGTTGTTTTATTGCTGTAATTATTATTGATGTCGTTGTTGTTGAATAGGACAGAGAGAAATGGAGAGAGGAGGGGAAGACAGAGGGGGAGAGAAAGACAGACACCTGCAGACCTGCTTCACCGCCTGTGAAGGAACCTGCCTGCAGGGGGGGAGCCGGGGGCTCGAACCGGGATCCTGACGCCGGTCCTTGAGCTTAGCGCCACCTGCGCTTAACCCGCTGTGCTACAGCCCGACTCCCCATTACTATTATTTCTAAATATTATTTGTATTTGATGCATAAAGATGCGGAAGTGTCTGGAAACAGAGCATTTGCCTTCAGGAATTGCCTGGAATTTTCATGCAAATCAGAGTTACACACATAACCTTTTAGTCAAATCCAAGATATCATTGTTCAAAGACATGGCATCTTTCTGTGCCAGTTAGAAAAAAGTGTATGATCAAATGAAACTAGCCCACATGATTGATCATAACATCTGTCATAATTTTAGGTCTGTTAAAATACTTTTATTTTAAAAAGTAGGTAAAATGTCTGCATAGATACTTCTCTAGAGGAATCATACAAAAGACCCACAGACAAAAGAAATAAATGTTCCACATTGAGTACCAGAGATGTCACCTTATATTTCTGAGGAAGGACATTATCAATAGGAGAGGAAATGACAAGTGCTAACTGAGATGTAGAGGGAAAGGAACTTTGGGGCACCGTTGGTAGGAATGCTACCAAGTGCTGCCCATTTGGAAAATAGTAGTATAGAGTACCCAGCCAAATAAAATGGAAATAAATACCTTATGAGTTAGCATTCCCACTCTCAGGCATACATCCAAAACCATGAAAGCGCTAATTCACAAAAGAGATATGTGCATCCCTAGGTTTATAGCTTCTTAATTCATGATAGAGTGGATGCTTTAAGAATTATGGGATGCATAGTCCATGGGATACTACTCTGGAATTATAAGATTGAACCTTTGGGATAAACTGGATGAAACTGATTAGAATCATCTAGCTCTGATCTTTGAGTTAATGTAGTGACTACAGTAGTCTTTTCAGCATTCATTTTGCCGTACACTAGCTAGTCAGGGCTATAGCACTCTTTTTTGCAAATCTGTGCCCTTAAATAATATCTGTACTATTAGTTTACACCTATCCCTGATTACTATAGTTTTATGCACTATTTCTATGAATATGACCTGAAAAACTATTATTTAGCTGTAGTCTTGAGGCTAGTAAAGAGATTTTAAAAGTAAATTCCATTTTCCTTACATAGAAAATGATCTCTTGTTTTCATGTTGTTGCAGGGGCTTCACCATTCCAGACTGACTCTTTGAGACACAGAGATAAAAGCTCCCACAGCAACAAAGCTTCATCCAGTGCTATGGAGACTGGGCTCAAACCTATGTCACATGCACGGCACTACCCAGGTGAGCTATTTTGCTAGTCCCATAGAAAATTATCTTAAAAATACTTTCCTTCCATCTTTCTCGACTTCTTTTCTTTCTTTTTAGCTATATATATATTTTTAGAATCTCACTGCTTTTGGCATACATATAATTTATTGCCTCTCTAGGGTTATCTCTGGGCTCAGAGCTGGTTTGGCGCTACAATCCACTGCTCCTGGCGAACCCCCCACCCATTTTATTGTATAGGATGGAGAGAAATTGAGAATGGAGGGGAGACAAAATACAGAGAGAAAGACACCTACATACCTGCTTTATCACTTGTGAATTGTTTTCCCTACAGGTGGGGAGCAGGGCTCAAACCTGGGTTCTTATGCAGATCCTTGCCCATGGCATTATGTGTGCTTAACTGGGTGTACCACCACTGGGGTACCCTATATTTCTTTCTTTGAATAAGTATTATTTTACTAAATGGGAAAGATGTGAATGTGGTAGCTTTCATACATAGGTCAAGGTGTATAATTTGCTTGCACATAGAGTTTTTTTGAGAATTGTAAGAAGTAAATTATGCTTGAGACACATCTCTTGAAAATACTTGTTTTGTCAAGACTAGTTTTACTGTCTTCCTATGGTATTGTGTTAACTAGATAACTTTATTAGTCTGTCGACATTTACTGTTATTTTAATATTTTATTAGTAATTTATTGGTAACTTACAAAATTATAAGATGGTAGGGGTATAATTGCATGCCATTGCCACCACCAGATTTCTGTATCCTAACCCCCTTCCAGCAGAAATAGTTCTCCCAGAGTCACAGATATTGTTTGACTACATATCTAAATCTCTGTCTATCATCTGTCTATCTACATTATCTGTCTACATATATATCTATCATCTCTTTATCTTCTGTGCCCATTTTTATTCACTTCTTTTCAAAGTCACACCCAAACCTAATACTATTTCATACTGTCCTTCCCTTTTCCTCTTCTCTCTCAGGTAAACAAAATAGTGTCTGACTTCCTCTGGTGTTTTCCAGATTCTGTTTCCTTTCAGTGATGGCATAAAAACAAAGATTCCTGGTGACTAATGTTTTGGGTCCCAGTGGAATTGGGATTCAGAGCCCTTTGGTCATCTCCCCCTAATATTTCTCCTCTCTGGGAATATGAACCAAAAAAATTTTTGGGGGGTGCAGAAGGTAAAAGTTTTGGCTTTTGCAATTGCTTTTCTTTCTTTTTTTAAACATTTATTTATTTTCCTTTTTTTGTTGCCCTTGTTTTTATCATTGTAGTGGTTAATATTATTATTGTTATTGTTGATGGATAGGACAGAGAGAAATGGAGAGAGGACGGAAAGACAGAGAAGTGGAGAGAAAGACAGACACCTGCAGACCTGATTCACTGCTTGTGAAGCAAACCCCCTGCACGTAGGGAGCCAGGGGCTTGAACCAGGATCCTTACACTGGTCCTCGAGTTACACACCATGTGCGCTTAATCTGCTGCTCTACAGCCTGACCCCTTGTAATTGCTTTTATGCTGGACCTGGATGTTGGTCAGTAGGTTGACCAATACTCCCAGCCTATTTCTATCTCTCCCTAGTGGGGCAGGTTCTGGAGAGGTGAGATTCCAGGACACATTGGCAAGGTCATCTGCCTAGGGAGGTCAAGATGAAATTAGAGTAACATCTTCAACTTGGTGGCTGAAAGGCAGTAAGACACTAAGCAGGACAAAATGCTTAATAAACAGGAATCAAAGAGTAGGAGTAAAGTGAATGGGAATTAGGGACCTTAGGGTGGAAAGAAGCTAAGTTGTCTATTTTAGGTATGTTCCATTAGGGATTTTTTCTTGAGCTTGATAGATAATGTGGAAGTTGACTAGAAATATTGTGTGGGAGGATGGTGTCAGAGGAGGAAGTAGAACCTGATAGCCAAGTTAGGATAGAGAGTGGCTCTCAAGCTCAGAAAACGAGCGAACAAACAAAGAACAAGAACATAAAAATAAAATTAACTGTTTACCACATTGATCTGACCTAGGCCCATATATATTCATATTTAGGACAGGAGCCTGTATAACCTCCAAGTCCTTGTCAGTCTGAACTCTTCAGTCCGTAGTCCCTGATGGGAACATTGTAGGCTGCATTGTAGGACCCATCTTCCTTGAGTGGCAGAATAGTATGATTCAGCTTCCTTTCAGAGAGTGGGGCAATCTTTACCATTGCTAGTTTATAGCATCTCACTATATTTTAAATGTCATTTTTTGGTCAGTTGTTTCAGTTTCTCATATCTGTGTTTCAAAAGCTCCC
Organism: Erinaceus europaeus; assembly: GCF_950295315.1. Classification (NCBI taxonomy): domain Eukaryota; kingdom Metazoa; phylum Chordata; class Mammalia; order Eulipotyphla; family Erinaceidae; genus Erinaceus; species Erinaceus europaeus. The sequence continues at coordinate 17,783,353 of NC_080174.1, forward strand.
TAGTAATCATTTTGCAAACGCAGTTCATTCTGGCTGTACTTCCATCTACCTCTTTGGTTTCGTTTCTCTCATTAGAGTGGTTACTTATTAGTGACAGCACACCGAAGATCCAGAGAAGCATACACAGAAACCTCTTTGCAAGAGAAGTTGCCTTGGAAGGAAGTTCTCTGAGTCCTTACATAATCAGACTCTAACCCATGTCGCTGGTGGATCAGGGTCTGTGTCCTGTCACTGTCAGAGAAACTGCAGTCTGAATCTCAAGGCCAAGAAAAATATTGTTGAACTTGAAGTGTTTTCAAAGAGCACAGTGCAGAGGCCCCATCTAGTGCTTCTTGTAGAAAGCTTCCTGAAAAATACTTCTTTATCTTTTCCCCTAGAATATCCCATTCAAGGGAAGTGTTAGGAGACCCCAAGAAGAATAATTCACTATATCACCACTAGTGGGTGGGTGAGAGTGCCTGATAAAGATGTCATTGATAGTCCTCTTGCATTCTTTCAGTTATCAAATGTTTATTAAGTCCCAGCTAAGGGATGACTTCCACAAAAGAAACGACAGACCCTATAGATCTCTAGTGTGGCCCAGAGGGGCCATCAGAGCTTCTTCCTTCTGCCCAGCTTCCTATCTGATGTCTTCTGGACACTTTGTCTAGGTCTCTGCAAAGGAACAAGAACACCAACACGTAGGAAGACAGGAGGGAGGCACTTCTCCAGGAGAGCTTTTTTTTTTTTAATGGATGATAGAGGTCTTTCACATTCAATGGCTCATCTGCAGTGTTTGAAAATCCCCTAGATTTTGAGGTTAAGTATTAGGAAAGGATAACCATCAGGAAAATGACAAGGCCAGAGGCCTTGTGTGCAGTGAGAACATCCAGCTACTCAGACTCTCTTTCTTCCTGGAAAGTTTTCTTCCTTTTTTCTTTTTTTCTTTTTTTTTTTTTTCCTTTGGACACTCTATCTGACTGGGATTATCACATTTTGATGTTCTTGGAATGCCTGAGAGCCCAGTGGAAAATGGAAAGTGAGTGGGAATGTTCTTTCCCTTCTCAGGGATTTGGAGTCGTGTTACCGTAAAGGTTTGGCATTCTTTTTTTTTTTTTTTTTTTAAATGTTGTGGTCTAGTGGAGGCTAAGGAATGTTATAATCTGCTTTCCTTCTTTTTTTTTTTAGAAATAATTTAAAAAAAAATATTTATTTAATTTATTTATTCCCTTTTGTTGCCCTTGTTGTTTTATTGTTGTAGTTATTATTGTTGTTGTCGTTGTTGGATAGGACAGAGAGAAATGGAGAGAGGAGGGGAAGAAAGAAAGAGGAGGAGAGAAAGATAGACACCTGCAGATCTGCTTCACTGCCTGTGAAGCGACTCCCCTGCAGGTGAGGAGCTGGGGTTCGAACCGGGATCCTTATGCCGGTCCTTGTGCTTTGCGCCACCTGCACTTAACCTGGTGTGCTACAGCCTGACTCCCTACCTGGGGCTTTCTGTAGAGCTGTTATTGTTTATAATTACATTTCGACTTATTCTATTTCTGGATAATGCACCTGAGGTGGTTTCTTATGTGAAAGAATTGCAATACAATGCAATTATAGACAAATGTTTAAATACATATCTGCAACGAAGTAGAGGGTGATTAGTAGATGTAATGATGTTCTGGGCTGAGCAAATTGTTACATTTGAGATTGAAATGGAGCTTTGAGCTTCATGAAGACAAGGTCAGAGTAATATGGATTTGATTGTCTCTTTGAACTGAGAAAAGGAAATAGGCCAGTTGCTCCTATAGAGGAGAATTATTCCTGAAAAAAATTTTAATGTAAAAAATGTTCAAGCTTATGTGTTGTAGAAATATGGTATTAGTGTATGGATAGGCACCCCCTTTTTCTTGCCATCAGGGTAATCTCTGGGGTCTGATGCCTGGATGATAAATCCACCACTACTGGTAAGCTTCCCCTCCACCATCTCTATATCGTTAATAGAACCAGAGGCAAACTTAAAGGGAAGGGCAGATAATGAGGGAGAGAGAGGCTTATAACAGTGCTTCATGATTCATTAAATTTCTCCCTTACAGGACTAGAGGCTTGAACCTAAGTTTGTGTGCATGACAATATACGCAATTTACACAGTGTGCCACTGACCAGCCCCTCATTTATCTTTATAGGCAGATACACAAACACACACACCAAACACCACACACACACACCACACATCACACACACACACTACACTCACATACTGTGAAAATATAAACATAAGCTTACCAGTCTCTGCATGTACGTATACACACACACCACTCATCTCACATACACACACACACACACACACACACACGCACACACACATCTTATAATTGTGTAATTGTGTAAAGTGAGAGGGATCAGGCTCCAAATGGAATTATGATAGCTAGTCATCTGACTTTACATACAGGAGAGTATCCTGTAATCACAAAGGTCCTTTAAAGTGGAAAAGTGGGGTGGGGCAGGTGGTAGCGCAGCAGGTTAAGTGCACAAGGTACAAAGTGCAAGGACTAGTGTAAGGATCCCGGTTTGAGGCCCCAGCTCCCCATCTGTAGGGGAGTCGTTTCACAGGTTTGCAGGTGTCTATCTTTCTCTCCTCTCTGTCTTCTCTTCCTCTCTCTATTTATCTGTCCTACCCAAAGACAACAACAGCAATAACAACAATAATAATAACAACAACCATGATAAACAAGGGCAACAAAAAGGAAAAAATAGGCTTCAGGAGCAGTGCATTGATAGTGCAGGCACCGAGTCCCAACAATAACCCTGGAGGCAAAAAAAAAAAAGTGGAAAAGTGAGGCAGAAAAGGAGTTAGAGTGGTACAATGTGAGAAGTACTCATCTGCATTAATGACTTTGAAAATGGAGGATGAGGGCCAAGGAATGCAGGAAGTCTCTGGGAAGAGGAAAAGTAATGGATTCTCCTCTGGCTTTTCCACAAGAACATTGGATCGACCTTCTCATGGTGCATCCCGTGAGTACCCATTCATTGGGGAAACTGACGATCCTTCCTAGCCGACTGAATCCACATGGATCCCAGTCACTTTCAAAGCCAGCAACAAGCAGCTCCTGACAGCTTTCAACCTGACCTGTTGACTGGCTATGAAAGAAGGGCAAACGCTAGAAGAAGAAGAGTCCTGCCTATGCCTTGATTTCAGTCCCAACAGACTGATAGCAGACTTCCCAACTATACAACTCACCCACACAGCTAAACAGTAACAAATTGGTGTTAAGACAGGTTTGTCTTTATTTTTTATCATGACAATCGAAGGTAAGGTACCGGGGAGATAGCGTAGTGGTTATGCAAAAAGGTCTTTTGGCTTGTTACACCAAATGCTCCAGGTTCAAACCCCAGTACCGAGTTGAGCAGAGCTCTGGTAAAAAATAAATAAATAAGATATCCCATGCTCATGGATTGGAAGAATAAATATCATCAAAATGAATATTCTCCCCAGAGCCATATACAAATTTAATGCAATACCCATCAAAGTTCCACCAAGCTTCTTTAAGAGAATAGAACAAACACTACAATCATTTATCTGGAACCTGAAAACACCTAGAATTGCCAAAACCATCTTGAGGAAAAGAAACAGAAATGGAGGCATCACACTCCAAGACCTTAAACTATATTATAAAGCCATCACCATCAAAACAGCATGATACTGGCACAGAAATAGGCACACAGACCAGTGGAACAGAATTGAAAGCCCAGAAATAAATCCCGACACCTATGGACATCTAATATTTGATAAGGGGGCCCAAAGTATTAAATGGAAAAAGGAGGCTCTCTTCAATAAATGGTGCTGGGAAAACTGGGTTGTAACATGCAGAAGAATGAAATTGAACCACTTTTTCTCACCAGAAACAAAAAATCAACTCCAAATGGATCAAAGACCTAGATGTCAGACCAGAAACAATCAAATACTTAGAGGAAAACATTGGTAAAACACTTTCCCACCTACACCTCAAGGACATCTTTGATGAATCAAACCCAATTGCAAGGAAGACTAAAGCAGAAACAAACCAATGGGACTACATCAAATTGAAAAGCTTCTGCACAGCCAAAGAAACTATTAAACAAACAGAGAGACCCCTCACAGAATGGGAGAGGATCTTCACATGCCATACATCAGACAAGAAACTAATCACCAAAATATATAAAGAGCTCAGCAAACAGCACCAAAAAAGCAAATGACCCCATCCAAAAATGGTCATAGGATATGAACAAAACATTCACTACAGAGGAGATCCAAAAGGCTAACAAACATATGAAAAACTGCTCTAGGTCACTGATTGTCAGAGAAATGCAAATTAAGACAACACTAAGATACCACCTCACTCCTGTGAGAATGGCATACATCAAAAAGGACAGCAGCAACAAATGCTGGAGAGGATGTGGGGACAGAGGATTGGTACAGCCTCTGTGAAGAGCAGTCTGGAAAACTTTCAGAAGGCTAGACATGGACCTTATATGATCCAGTAATTCCTCTCCTGGGGTTATACCCCAAGGACTCCATAACACCCAACCAAAAAGAGGTGTGTAATCCTATGTTCATAGCAGCACAATTCATAATAGCTAAAACCTGGAAGCAACCCAGGTGCCAAACAACAGATGAGTGGCTGAGAAAGCTGTGGTATATATATATACAATGGAATACTATGCAGCTATCAAGAACAATGAACCCACCTTCTCTGACCCATCTTGGACAGAGCTAGAAGGAATTATGTTAAGTGAGCTAAGTCAGAAAGATAAAGATGAGTATGGGATGATCCCACTCATCAACAGAAGTTGAGTAAGAAGATCTGAAAGGGAAACTAAAAGCAGGACCTGACCAAATTGTAAGTAGGGCACCAAAGTAAATGTCCTGTGGTGAGGGGTAGACATGCAGCTTCCTGGGCCAGTGGGGGGTGGGAGTGGGTGGGAGGGATGGGTCACAGTCTTTTGGTGGTGGGAATGGTGTTTATGTACACTCCTAGCAAAATGTAGACATATAAATCACTTGTTAATTAATATGAGAGGGGGAAAATCAATTGTATGTCTCAAAGTTTTTCAAAACACAAACTGAATCTTTTTAATATATAGGCTGTGTATTTGCTATGCAGACTCTCTCAAAAGCCTAGACCAAGTAGATTAGAAGCATCCAATAACACAAATACTGGGTACTGTACAGCAAACCATAACAAAAGGACTTTTCAAAGTTAACCCAATTACCAAATAATGTGATGATAACTATAGATTGTCTTTTTGAACCCTAAGACAGCAGGAACCTCACATCTCCACTATAGAGCCCCTACTTCCCCCAGTCCTGGAACCCTTGGATAGGGCCCACTTTCCCATATGCCTCTCCCAATCCATATCAAATAATATTGCATCCGCCTATCACAACCTAACCAATGCAACGATTGCCACCTCAACATGCTTCACTTCAGACTGTGTCCAGAGACTTCAGGTGTGGAATGACAACCCTTCAGCTTCATTACTTGGGTGAGACCTTTCCTTTTATAGTACACTCTAATTTCATCTCAGGTGGTTCACTTTCTAACAAAGTCCCCAAACCTAGATATACACCAGTTTCTGTGAGAGAGAGCTTATGTTCACACGTATCCATAAACTACTGCAAAAGATATACCTGAAAGCAGAAGTACACTAGAGTTTGTAGTGAGTATCCCCCTAACACTTCCTCTCCACTATTCCAAGCTTTGGGTCCATGATTGCTCAACAATTTGTTTGGCTTTGTATGTTAACTCTCTTTTCAATCACTAGGTTCCAGATGCCATCAGGATGCTAGCCAGGCTTCCCTGGATTGAAGACCCCACCAATGTGTCCTGGAGCTCAGCTTCCCCAGAGACACACCCTACTAGGGAAAGAGAGAGGCAGACTGGGAGTATGGACCGACCAGTCAATGCCCATGTTCAGCGGGGAAGCAATTACAGAAGCCAGACCTTCTACCTTCTGCAACCCTCAATGACCCTGGGTCCATGCTCCCAGAGGGATAGAGAATGGGAAAGCTATCAGGGGAGGGGGTGGGATATGGAGATTGGGTGGTGGGCATTGTGTGGAGCTGTACCCCTCCTACCCTATGGTTTTGTTAATTAATCCTTTCTTAAATAAAAAAATTAAAAAAGCAATAATAATTACAACAATAACAACAAAAAGGAATAAATAAATAAATATTTTTTAAAACGTTAAAAAAATAAATAATAAAAAACAGCAAAAATAAAATCTAACAAAAACAACAAAGTTAAATACACAAAGTACACACAAAGAAGTATATTAACACGCCCAAATAAAACTGTAAATAGAGGAGGAAAATGAAGGAGAATAGAAAAAGGAATTGGTAAAGATTATTTTCTATAGGAGGTTAAGACACTGAAGTTTGGGTGCCTTGATATAAGGAATTTCACAGCTTCTGGATATCTAGGCTTTTTAGTAAAGTTTATTTCAAAAGAGAGGTGGGCAAAGATCAACTCTGACTTGTGGTATCAGGGATCAAACCTAGGGCCTCAGGCAAGCAAGTGTTATGCTTTCCATGATAAATCATTCCTCCAGCTCCTCTAGGAGTCCTTTTAACTCTACTCCAGAGCACAGCTGAGGAGACAGCAGAATGGTTAGAATGGATTTTTTTTTTCACAAGGATTATCACCGGGGCTCAGTGCCTGAAGGAGGACTCTACTACTCCTGGCAGCCATTCCTTTCTTTATTTGATACTGGATGAGAAAGACAGACAGACAGACAGACAGACACACACACACACACACACACACACACACCACTAATTTTCTGATGTCATATAAAACATCTTTCTCTTCCTTTCAATTCTGTTTGTCTTTTTTTTTTTTCTATAATTAAGCACTTCACTTTAATATCTTTACCCCAGGGAAACTTTTTCTGACCACTTAACCTAAGATAGTCTTTTTTCTTTCTTTATTGTGGAATTAATTGTTTACAGTCAACGGTCAAATACAATAGTTTGTACAGGTGTAACAGTTCTCAGTTTTCCACATAATGGTTCAGTCCCCACTAGGTCCTCCTCCATCATCATATTCTAGGATCTGAACTCTCCCACTGCTCCAGAATCTTTTACTTTGGTGCAACACACCAGCTCCAGTCCAAGTTCTGCTTAGTGTTTTGCTTTCTTATCTTGCTTTTCAACTTCTGTCTATGAGCGAGATCATCCCACATTCATTCTTCTCTTTCTGACTTATCTCACTTACCATGATTCCTTCAAGTTCCATCGAAGATGAGGTGAAGAAGGTGAATTCACCATTCTAAAGTAGTTTTTAACATTTAATTTTTTTTTTCTAGCAGGAAAACTGCTGGGTCTCAGAGCCTGCATGAAACCACCATTCCCAGTCTCAGTTTTATTTTGATAGAGGGTAAGAGACAGAGAAGCGGAGTGGGAGAAAGAGACCAAGCTAAGGAGGCACACATGCAGCACTTCCCTGCCACTTGTGAACCTTGATTCTGCAGGTGGAGAGTGAGGCCTTGAACTCAGGTCCTCCCACATGGTAAAGTATACACTCTACCAGATATGCCACCACCCAGTCCTCCACCTTTAAAATTTCCCAGTTTTCTGTCTAATTTGAAGTCAGGATTGTCATTACACTATCATCTGAAAAACTCATAAAGAGAAAAATAGCTTAACTAGACTGCTGTCAAGATCAGGGAGTTAAGAGGGCAGGTAATAGGGCACCCAGTTAAGGGCATACATTACCATGAGAAAGGACCAGGGTTCAGGTTCCTAGTCCTCACCTGAAGGAGAAAGCTTTACAAGTAGTGAAGCAGTGCTGTAGGTGTCTTCTTGTCTCCCTCTCTTTTCTGTCTCCCTTTCCTTCACTATTTTTCTTTATCCTATCAAAAATCAACCAACCAAACAAACAAACAAATAAAAAACAAAGAAAAAAAAAAACTGCAATGAGCCTTGCATTTCTGGTGCAGGAATAACCGGCGATAGCTCTGGTTGGTTGCAAAAAAAAAAAAAAAAATTCTAGGTGTCTAACGAAATGGGTGAATTTTAGCTCACTCTTCTGACATTCAGGGACAATGATTAGTTGATTAGTAATATTGTGAATGGTGTAGTATACTATTTTTGATTTTTTTGGACCTTGGTAATAAATATATGCTATTGGTGTAAAATTTTTTATTTTGTCACCAGGGTTATTTCTGGGGTTTCACTTGCATTATTCTTTTGTTCCTGGCAGACTGTTCTACCACCACCCTACCTACCATATTTTTAGAGCATTAAGACAGCAGGAGAGAGGAAGGAGGAGGCATCACAGCGCAGCTTTACTGCTCATGAAGCTTCCCCTAGGCAAACATTACCATGTTGTGACCAGGGCCTTAAATCTACATCCTAACACATGACAAAATGTGCACTGTACCAGGTGAACCATATCCTGGGTCCTATTGTGTAAGATCCAGCTAGATGGTTGATTATCCAAAGGTCATTATTTCTTGACTAGTTCAGATAAAGAGAATCTGATTTCGTACTTTTCACAATTGTGTTAGCCTTATGTCATCCTTATTCTCAGTCCTTTCCTCTATAACCTAAAGTATTTAGTTTGTTCTCACCTCTTCAAGAAGAGAAATTGTTTTATAGAAGGCCTGGTTTATAGCAGATATGGTTGTTGTGAAGGAGGGAGAATCCAAACTATGCATGCAAAATATCCAGAACAGGACAGAACACATAGACAATAAAAGACTCAATTTAGTGGTGATAGTAGCCATGTGACAATAATAATTCTCCTCTCCTAGTTATGTATTGAAGAGTTTGTTGGAGAGATTTCAATTTTTTTTGAACTTGATCTTCAGGCTTTCTGTTTTTAATCCTATAGGCATTTTTTGATAACCTCTATTATTTAAGGAGACTAATTCTTACAGACTTTTAATTCATTAGATGGACTCAGGACACATTGGTGTTCTATTAACACAGATGTGTGTTTGCTGAGATAGGCAAGATGTTTTTTGTAAGATGAATTTTTCAAGTTACAAAAAAATCAACTGAATTTCTTCTGTGAACAAAGCACTGGGAGCAAATGGTCTGTGTTTTCTAGCAACTCACATCCTAGTCAGTGTCTTCCTAGCATGCTTGGAACCTTGTTTAATAAGTGGAAAGAGAAAGAGCATTTTTTGTTCCTTTTGCCAGTACTCTAGCTGGCAATGGCCCATAAGAAGAGGAAATGACATGATAATGGAAAGAAAAAATTGGGCATTTTGCCACATTATGAGGGAGGATACTTCACGTTTCCATTTAGAAGCTGAATCATTCTTCAGTTGTTTGAGAAGCACCTAAAGTTAAATTATAGCAGATGAGAAAATAAAAAGTGCTTTAAAGATAGGAAGAAGAAAAATATGTTATATGTCACATTACTTTATTATTACAGCTTCATATCTCTTAATGTTTAAAATAACTTGATATGTAGGTAATTAAGGAAGATAAACAGACCAGATTTGTTTATTTTTTGTATTAAGTGATTAAAAAATGGAGACCATTCATCTCAGTGATAAAGGCAATGAAATCCAGAGGAGGTGAGGTTATAAGAAGGAGATAATTATATTTGTAGAAACCAATGTATTACAACTTGTAGTTATCCCCCCCCCCCCATGGTGGTTTCCTCTCCCAATATCTAACTTTTGTGTCAGGTGGTATGATGTGAATATCACTTCAATCAGTAACAGTCAATCCTTTAGAGTTGTGTTAATTTGTATAGTCAGTATTTCATGGATGCAACTTGTATTTTAAGACACTGGATTTAGACTTGAAGGTATAGCCTTAGTCTTGTCAAAATTGCAGCCTAGTGGAGAAGTGGATAATCCACAAGTGATTATGAAAGTGGTTGATCATTCTTAGAGTTTCAGAATCACACCCAGACATCCTTACCTACTTAGAAGATAAGGTTTATTTTATATAAGGCCAAATTGAGGAAACTAAGCATTAGTAGAAACTAGCAGAATGAGATGACTATGAAAGAATGAGTTTTTGTAAAAGAATGACAAAAATATGGTTCTGGGTTATGGAGGAAAGGGCAAGTTAAAAAAATGTAGTCAGAGAAAGTTACATGTGAGACCTAGATGTGGCTGGAATGGAGTGGAAGGTGAGGCCTGAGAAATAAACATGAACCAGATCATTGAGAGTCCTGCCAATCTTCTGTGCCTTGTCAGGAGGGTGACTCGGAGCCCCAGAGGACCTTGTGAGGATTTTGGTTTTTAAGAAAAATTCCTCTGGTGTAAATTTACCAGAGTAGAAATGAGAATACAGACTTGTAGATATTCAGTGTGGCATTTTTACCTCCTTCTCCTCCTGGTTCAATTGTTAAGATTGCCCAGTCATCTTTTGGGATGTTAGTTTCTGTATGGCCTCTTCCTTTTGCATTTCTACTGTGGTTGGGAAAAACCACTTCTTCTGTATGTCTTTCATTTAAAGCATACATATGTCTCATCCTCATGATATGCCGAATTTCTGTTGTGATAGCTCCTCTTTCATTTATGATCTGATTTATTTGGGTCTTCTCCCTTTTTTGTTATGTGAATCTGGCTAACGGTTTGTCAATTTTGTTCACTCTTTTGAAGGACCATCATTTACTTTCATTGATCTTTTGTATGGTTTTATTTTCAATGTTATTTATTTCTGCCCAAATTTTAGTTATTTCTGTTCTTCTGGCTGCTTTAGGGTTCCTTTGTTCTTGTTCTTCTAGGTCTTTAAGGTGTGCAATCAGGTTGTTTATTTGTGCTTTTTCTTGTTTCCTAATGTGTGCTTGTATGGCTATGAACTTCCCTCTCAGTACTGCCTTAGTTGTGTACCAAATATTTTGATAGCTTGTGTCTTCATTTTCACTGAACTGTGTTGCTGTTAATATATTGCCTATATTAATATATAATATAAAATGTTACATATATATAATATATTCAGGGAAGGCTTGATGATAGTTGTTTCTTTTAACTGTTGCCACATGTGTTTGCACTCACTGGTGATTTAGTGGGTTCCTGAAGTCGTTCTAGTTCTGTCTTGTTGTGGTCCCAGGTGGTCTGCTTTGGTATTCCTCCTCCTTTTTACTCTGCTTTTTGTTATGAGATTTTTTTTTTGCTTAATTTAATAATGATTCTATTACTAAGTTATTAGAGGGTTTATTTTCAAAATTGGAGGGTAGTGCTGGGACATATCATAACTGTTATGAAAAAGACTTGCATTCTTTAGGCTTTGAGATCCCAAGTTCAATTCCTAAAACCACCATAAACCAGAGTTGAGCAGTGCTTTTTTCTGTGTTTGTCTTTCTCTCTATATACCTCTCTCATTAAAATAAGCAAATGAATATAAAATAAAAAATTGGAGGGAAGTTAAGAGTTGGGAAATATTTTGATCAGGATTTTAAATAAAATCAAGAACCATGAAAGGACTAATGTTTTACTAAATCTACAAGCATATTAGTGTTACAGTTTAACAATTTGTGTGTTTCCCAGGGAGTAATGGAGAAGCATGAGATTTCTGAATGAGTGACAAAAGTCTTTATTATTCAGGAATGATAGAACAACAGGGGCACCAGCTAATTTATACCAGTTCCTCAGAGTCCTGCAGAAAACAAAAACAAAACAAAACAAAAACCAAAGATCATCAAGTAACACTAGTTATTCCGAAGATAAGCCCTGAATTGAACGAACTTGAATTTTTATAATGGGCACAGTGAAGAGATGACATTTCCATCCCCAGGCTGCATGCTACACAACTATTCTTCTACGTGATTATTGACAGTGCAGAGTGATGACCAGCTCTGATGAGTTGGGATTGTGGTGATGTATGCGAAATTTGATTGCGGAGAACCTCGACACAGTGGTGGAGTTTCACACCTCATCTCACATCACTTCTCTCAGTTTCACTTTTCTTCCCAGGGTCAGTTGATTGATATTGTACCAGCCTCATTCATCTATGGATTTGTACTTGGTTGTGCACTCCCTAGGACATCTTATGTCTTGTATTTTTAGTTGTAGTAACCAATGAATAAGCATTTAAAATATACTCAAAATATTATAAATGATGTCAAGGTATGATTAAAATATTATAAATGATGTCAAGGTGTTGAAAAACCCACTCTCAGTATAGTAAATTATACCTGAAATACTGGTAAGAAGCAACTCCTCATTCTTGGATAATTTTTTTCCACCTTTTGTTGCCCTGGTTTTTGTTGTTATTATTGTTGTTGTTAGTATTATTGTTGTTATTGCTATCATTGGTGTTCGATAGGACAGAGAGAAGTCAAGAAAAGAGGGGAAGAGAAAGATAGACACCTGTAGACCTGCTTAACCATCTGTAAGTGACTCCACTGAAGGTGGGAAGCCGGGGGCTCCAACCAGGGTCCTTATGCCAGTCCTTGTCCTTCATGCCATGTGTGCTTAACCCGCTGTGCCACCACCCAGTGACCTTGGACAAATTCTTTATAAGAGATCTTACATGGTCTTACCTCCGTTTTAACTCTGCATGACTCTAAGAAAGAAAACTGAAAGCTCAGAGGACATTAAGTACAATTTGTTGCCTCATCTCTAGTCAAACTGCAGTTCTCCTCAGAACACTTAACATTTGTGAAAGTCATTTCATTTAAAAGTTATAGAGGGTTGCGTTGGTTAGGTTCTGATCAGCGGATGCAATATTATTTGATATGGATTTGGAGAGGCATACGGGAAAGTGTGCCCTATCCAAAGGTTCCAAGACGGGGGAAGTAGAGGCTCTATAGTGGAGATGTGAGGTTCCTGCTATTTTAGGGTTCAAAAAGACAATCGATAGTTAATGTTATCATCACATTATTTGGTAATTGGGTTAACTTTGAAAAGTCCTTTTGTGCCGGGATAGCCTGAGGGTGCTTCTTCCCGAGCTAGTGCTCTCTGGGTTGGAGAGAACTCAACTGGAGCTGATCTAGGCTGCTGCGTGGGAGAGGGATCAGGAACTCGTGCCGCACTAACTTCGCAGGAGATACACTCTGGAACTCTCGGAGCCAGAAAGCAATTTCCAAGTGTGTTTAATCAGAAGAGCAGCTGTTTTTATACTCTCCAAGTTGGGTGGAAACAGGATGTGACATAGAGAGGGTGGAGTGAAAAGTGACTGGTGGAAGATCAGGGTGTGACAAGGAGAGGATCAGGGTGTGACAAGGAGAGGGGGCGGAGTAGGTGAGAATTTTACCACTAAACCACTAATGCCCTGGAGGGAGTGTGGTGCTTTATGTAAATGTAAAAGTGATTTATGTAAATAGACCGCTTTGAATGGGATCAAACCAATCCCTATATAGGCATACCGGTGCTTGGTTAAGCAGAAGTCAGGGGGAGCTGGCATACTATCCAACACTTTTGTTATGGTTTGCTGTACAGTACCCAGTATCTTGTATATAGCTGTGCTATTGGATGCTTCTGATCTACTTGGTCTAGGCTTTTGAGAGAGTCCACATAGCAAATACACAGCCTATATATTAAAAAGATTCAGTTTGTGTTTTGAAAAACTTGGAGACATACAATTGATTTTCCCCCTCTCAAATTAATTAACTAGTGATTTATATGTCTACATTTTGCTAGGAGTGTACATAAACACCATTCCCACCACCAAAAGACTGTGACACATCCCTACCACCCACTCCCACCCCCCACTGGCCCAGGAACATGCTTCACTTCAGACTGTGACCAGAGACTTCACATGTGGAATGACAACCCTTCAGCTTCATTACTCGGGTGAGACCTTTCCTTTCATAGTATACTCTAATTTCATCTCAGGTGGTTCACTTTCTAACAAAGTCCCCAAACCTAGATATACACCAGTTTCTGTGAGAGAGAGTATATCTTCACACGTATCCATAAACTACTGCAAAATATATACCTGAAAGCAGAAGTACACTGGAGTTTGCAGTGAGTACCTCCCTAACACTTCCTCTCCACTATTCCAAGCTTTGGGTCCATGATTGCTCAACAATTTGTTTGGCTTCGTATGTTAACTCTCTTTTCAATCACCAGGTTCCAAATGCCATCAGGATGCTGGCTAGGCTTCCCTGGATTGAAGACCCCACCAATGTGTCCTGGAGCTCAGCTTCCCCAGAGACACACCCTACTAGGGAAAGAGAGAGGCAGACTGGGAGTATGGATCAACCAGTCCACACCCATGTTCAGTGGGGAAGCAATTACAGAAGCCAGACCTTCTACCTTCTGCAACCCACAATGACCCTGGGTCCATGCTCCCAGAGGGATGGAGAATGGGAAAGCTATCGGGGGAGGGGGTGGGATATGGAGATTGAGTGGTGGGAATTGTGTGGAATTGTACCCCTCCTACCCTATGGTTTTGTTGATTAATCCTTTCTTAAATAAAAAAAAAAGAAATCAGCAAATAAACAAACAGAAAAGTTATAGAGGGGAGTAGGGCAGTAGCGCAGCAGGTTAAGCACACGTGGCACAAAGCGCAAAGGCCGGCTTAAGGATCCTGGTTCAAACCTTCTGCTCCCCACCTGTTGGGGAGTCACTTCACAGGCACTGAAGGAGGTCTGCAGGTGTCTATCTTTCTCTCCTCCTCTCTGTCTTCCCCTCCTTTCTCTATTTCTCTCTGTCCTATCCAACAAGGACAACATTAAAAGAGCAAAGGCAACAAAAGGGAATAAATAAATATATAAATAAATAAATATTTTTTAAAAAGCTATAGAGGACAACAACAATAAAACAACAAGGGCAACAAAAGGGAAAATAAATAATAATAAAAAATTAAAGTCAATAAAAGTGATAGAGGAAGATAGGTCATGAACGTCTAAAGAACAGTTAAAAAAACATTGGTTCTCCAAACAGAATGCTCAGCAATTTCTGAGATAGAAGTTGGAGGGAAACTCTTGGGGGAATATAACTTCCTGTCATCTGTTTTATTGTCAGGAATAGAACCTGGTTGCAGCGCATTACCTGCAGGCCTTCCCTGCATATGTATGTTAGAGTTTGAAATTAGAGGTTTAAGACTTACATGCGGAAACATAAAGCAGGGTTGTTGATTTTCTCTCAGCAGGAGAAAAACTTTTCAAGTGGGACAGACCAATTCTTGAAAATGCTTAATTGGATACAATTCTAGAAAACTAGGATAGAAGAAAGGAAAAACAAAACAAAACAAAAAAGCCAGTGACCTCAAGCTCAGTTCTTTCTGTGATTCTACATCTGAATTCCAACTTTAAGTGTTTAGTAGCTTTTTAAGGTCAGCTTTCAATTCTGTGCACTTTTTGTAAGTTGTTATTATTTTTCATCTGTTTATATACTGATAATGAAATGTGGCCTCTGAGAGACCTTCCACCTTCTGTACCCCATAATGATCCCAGAGGGATAAAGAACAGGAAAGTTTCCAGTGGAGGGGATGGGATATGGAACTCTGGTGGTGGGAATTGTATGGAATTGTACCCCTCTTATCCTATGGTCTTGTTGATCATTATTCAATCGATAAAATATTGTGCATAAAAAGAATATAAACATTGAATTCAAATTAATATGAATCCTAAAATTTTTTGATAAAAAGTCATATAAAGCTCTTGCTTTTTTATGAAGAATTTTAATATGTTTTTAAAAATAATTTCAAAAACTACTATAAAAATGAAAGTTTAAATCTTTAGGGCACCAATGTAAAAACCCTGTGGTGAAGGGGAGGGTGGCCATTGGGCTTCCCAGCATGGCGGGGGGGTGGGAGGGATGGGTGGTGGGGATGGGACACAGTTTTTTGGTGGTGGGAGTGGTGTTTATGTACAATCCTATTAAAGTGTAAACATATAAACCACTATTTAATTAATATGAGAGGCGAAAAACTAATGATATGTCTAGAACTTCTTAAAACACAGACTGAGTCTTTTTAATACATAGGCTGTCTTTGATATGTTGTCTCTTCCAAAAGCCTAGAACAGGGAGAATAGAAGCAACCGGTAGCACAGCTATATACAAGATGCTGGGTACTATACCCCAAACCCTAACAAAGGGACTTTCCAAAGTTAACCCAATCACCAAATAATGTGACGATAACAATAACTATCCATTGTCTTCTTGAACCCTAAGACAACAGGAACCTCACATTTCCACTATAGAGCCTATATTTCCCCCAGTCCTGGAACCTTAGGGTGGGGCCCACTTTTCTGCTTGCTGCTCTCAATTCAAATCAAATAATATTGCATCCGCGGATCGCAACCTAATCAACGCAACGAGTGCCACCCCAGCATGCTGCACTTCAGACTGTGACCAGAGACTTCAGGTGTGGAATGACAACTCTTCAGCTTCATCACTCGGGTGAGACCTTTCCTTTCATAGTATTCTCTAATTCCATTCCAGGTGTTCCACTCCCCAATAAAGTCCCCAAACCTAGATATAGTCCAGGTCCCCTGAGATAGAGCATAGGTTCATATGTGCCCATAAACTAGGGGAAAAATATATACCTGAAAGCAGAAGTACACAAGAGCATGCAGGGAATACCCTAAACACTTCATCTGCACTATTCCAGTCTTTAGGTCCATGATTGTTCAACAATTTGTTTGGCTTTGTATGTTAACTCTCTTTTCAGCCACCAGGTTCCGGATGCTGACCAGACTTCCCTGGACAGATGACCCCATCAATGTGTACTGGAGCGCCACTTCCTCAGAGTCCCACCCTACTAGGGAAAGAGAGAGGCAGACTGGGAGTATGGACCGACCAGTCAACACCCATGTTCAGTGGGGAAGCAATTACAGAAGCCAGACCTTCCACCTTCTGCAACCCACAACGACCCTGTATCCATATTCCCAGAGAGATAGAGAATGGGAAGGCTATCAGGGGAGGGGATGGGATATGGAGATCGGGTTATGGGAATTGTACGGAACTGTACCCCTCTTATTCTATGGTTTTGTTAATGTCTCCTTTCTTAAATAAAAGAAAACACTTAAAAGGAAATCCATGTTAATTTCTGTTAATACCATATAAAATGGTTAAACTGTCAAACAAATTGTGTTTTAATTTGAAAAAATATAAAATAAAGATAAAAAATAAATATTGTAGCAGTGAAAAAAAATCTTTAGGAAGAAAAAGTATGGCAAGGGACTATAAGCATCTTACATAATGTCTTCCACTATGTAAATACTCTGACATTTTTATATTAAGGCTTCAGTTTCATTAGGATTGAAGCCAGTCAGAAATAGTTTGCATTTCCAAAGAATACAAGCTAAGGAAGATTATGGTTCTTGAATATGTGTCAGACCTACTTGCTTGAAGAAAGAGGAAACTTCTGTAGAAACTGGAAAACGAAGACCTCAAATGTGTGTAGCTGGTGATATATTTTTAAATGGAATACCAGTAATTATTTCATAGAAAATAGGAAAATATATTCTCTGGGCTGGCAAGATAGCTCACCCAAGAAGGTATCTGTTTTGCTATGTTCATGATCCGGGTTCAAACCTTACCACCATTGCAATGGGAGGAAGTTTTAGAATGGCATGCTGTCTTCCCCTCTCTCCAAATTTCTTTCTTTAAAAGTTTTTAAAATTATATTTATTTATTGAATACATACTTAATAAGGTGTACCAACACCTGCCCCCTCCATATCTCTATCTCCATCTCTCTTTCTATCTCAAAATGTCAACATTAGAGTAGTCAACTTTGAGTGCTTAGTTAATTGCTCTATATGTTAAAACTCCTCAGTTACTTTTGTCAATATGTACAAATTATATTTTTATGACAGGGTAAGAAACACATATGACAAGTTTTTATCCCTTTGGGAGCAATTACTGTGCATTATGAAACAGGAAAATGGTTTAATGAAATATTTAGATCTTCTTTTCAAAGTGGCAAAGTTACATAGTGGTTTAAGGAGAAAGAAAATGGAGAAAGAAAAAGACTTACAAAAGGAATTGTTCTGTGATGGCTGACTGCCACAGCACACCATTCTAGTGCATATTGTCACTCAACACTGAGGGCAGACATATTGAGAATTTGCTGTTAACCACAGAACCTGATCATGGGCTTACATTTTTTTTTTTTAAGAAAAGGATAATAAACCTTTATTCTGAGATATCAAGAGGGAATATGGGGGTGGGGTGGGCACAGCAGGTTAAATGTACATGGCGCAAAGCTTACCCACTGGCCTAAAGATCTGGGTTCCAGCCCCCAGCTCCCTAACTGTAGTGGGGTGGCTTCACAAGCAGTGAAGCAGGTCTGCAGGTGTTTGTCTTTCTCTCCCCCTCTCAGTCTTTCCTTCCTCTCTCCATTTCTCTCTGACCTATCCTTCAACAACAAAAGCAATAACCACCACCACAACAACAATGAAATAACAAGGACAATAAAAAGGAAAAATAGCCTCCAGGAGCAGGGGGGATTCATAGTGCAGGCACAGAGCTCCAGCCCTGGAGGCAAAAAACAAAACAAAACAAAACAGAGAGGGATTATGATGAGGAAGTGGTAGTGACAGAAGAGAGGCACTAGCTAAAAATTTTTTTTTCAATCCAGGGTTATTGCTGGTGCTTCCTTTCCTGTACTACTGGTCCACCACTCCCAGCAGACTTTTGTTTTGAGAGAAATTGAGAGGGGAGGGAAAGATAGATAAAAAAGATAGGTACTGGGTGAGGGTAGATAGCATAATGGTTATGCAAAGAGATTCTCATGCCTGAGGTTCCCAAATCCCATGTTCAATCCCCATGCTACCTTAAACCAGAGTTTAGCAGTGATCTGGTAAACAAAACAAACAAACAAACAAAAGATAGGTACTTGCCTACTTGTATTGCTGCTTGTGAAGCATCCCACTGCAGGTAGAGAGCATGGGTTCCAACCCAGATTCTTTCTTTCTTTCTTTCTTTCTTTCTTTCTTTCTTTCTTTCTTTCTTTCTTTCTTTCTTTCTTTCTTTTTTATTTATTATTTTTTTTATTGGAGAATTAATGTTTTACATTCAACAGTAAGTACAATAGTTTGTACATGCATAACATTCCCCAGTTTCCCATATAACAATACAACCCCCACTAGGACTTCTGAATCCTTCTTGGACCTGTATTCTCCCCACCCACCCACCCCAGAGTCTTTTACTTTGGTGCCATACTCCAATTCCATTTCAGGTTCTACTTGTGTTTTCTTTTCTGATCTTGTTTTTCAACTTCCGCCTGAGAGTGAGATCATCCCATATTCATCTTTCTGTTTCTGACTTATTTCACTCAACATGAATTTTTCAAGGTCCATCCAAGATCGGCTGAAAACGGTGAAGTCACCATTTTTTTACAGCTGAGAAGTATTCCATTGTGTATATATACCACAACTTGCTCAGCACTCATCTGTTGTTGGACACCTGGGTTGCTTCCAGGTTTTGGCTATTACAAATTGTGCTGCCAAGAACATATGTGTACACAGATCTTTTTGGATGGATATGTTGGGTTCCTTAGGATATATCCCCAGGAGAGGAATTGCAGGATCACAGGGTAGGTCCATTTCTAGCCTTCTGAGAGTTCTCCAGACTGTTGTCCACAGAGGTTGGACCAATTTACATTCCCACCAGCAGTGTAGGAGGGTTCCTTTGACCCCGCACCCTCTCCAGCATTTGCTGCTGTTACCTTTTCTGATGTATGACATTCTCACAGGAGTGAAGTGGTATCTCATTGTTGTCTTTATTTGCATTTCTCTGACAATCAGAGACTTGGAGCATTTTTTCATGTATTTCTCAGCCTTTTGGATCTCTTCTGTGGTGAATATTCTGTCCATGTCCTCCCCCCATTTTTGTATGGGGTTATTGTTGTCTTGTTGTTGAGTTTGGCAAGCTCTTTATATATGTTGGTTATTATACCCTTGTCTTATGTATGGCATGTAAAGATCTCCCATTCTGTGAGGGGTCTTAACCCACTGCGCTACCACCCAACTCCTGGAAATACTAAGTTTTACAATGTGGCCTTGTTAGAAAAAAGCTTTGGGGCATGAAGGTAGCTCAGCAGTAGACAGTAGTCCTGGAAGCACAGAGCCCTGGGTTCAATCTCTGTCACCCTATAAAAACAGACACGCATGCAAATTTATAATGTGTATGTATCTATCTATCTATATTTGACTTATTAATGATCTTGGGATATACTCGCAGCACCATATATTGCTCCATGTCAGTCAAGACATATGATTACAAAATGCTAGACATCTGAATTGAATGATTTAGCGTTCAAGGTGCAATAAAATGTTGCTTTGAGAATATTAAAAAAATTAAGACCTTAAAGAAGTTTGGGAGCTCATATAGTAAATGAAATCTCTGCATACCTACCTCTGGTTGTCCTGCACCACTGAATTATTCTGTCACTGTATGAATATTTAATGACTATCCTGTATATGCAGTTCCCAGGAAGAAGTTCCCCTCTTATTTATTTATTTTTATTTTATTTATTGAGTTGGGTCACTTGATCAGTGTACTGTAACTTTGACCTTTGCCAATGTTATCACTTCCTACCTGTCAGATAAATATTTGTCCTCTTCCCTTAGTTCCATCCTAGGGCCCTATAAAGTATCTCCTCTAAAATACTTCTTCCTGTCAGTATATTTGGTCCACTCCAGTGCATAATGATTCTTCAAAGTAAAACTACTTTTGCTGGCATTACCAATTCCTGGGCATGGGTCTTATACCAGAAACTGTCAAATACTTAGAGGAAATTATTGGTGGAACTCTTTCCATCTAAATTTTATGGGCATCTTTGATGATACAGACCCAATTGCAAGGACAACAGGGGTATAAATCCACACCATTCCAACCCCCCACAAATCTGTGTCCCCATTTATTCCATTGGAAACTGCACTAGTTCTCAAAAGATTAGAAATATGGCTTGGCTGGACACAGATCAGAAATATAGGTTGACTTGAGTTGTTGACAAATCTTAACTACTACATGTAGTACTATGAGGAACATTATTTGAATTGTTTCTAATTTCTTTACAATAAGGGTAAACAAGTATAAAAATTCAAATCTTTGATCTAGTCCTTAGAATTTTCCCTTTAAAATTAATCTTTCACTATTTTTGTTCTGTAAATCTAGATGAAACATTTTTTTTCACCTCGATGTTATGTATCTTAGAGATTGGAAAAAAATGAATCTAGGTTGGCAGGGAATTGTATTCTCTAACATTTCCTTCCTTCTAATGAAGAAATCTGCAGTGGGGTTGTGAGACTACAAGCCGAAATGTCTTTGGAGGGAGTCAGCTGTTTTCTCCTTACAGGTCTCTGGGAGGAAAAAGGATGAGAGAACTCTTCTCACAGAGCTGAAGGTAAATAAGTTACTTATCTTGCCCTTTCTGTGACTGAGCTCTGTATTTAGTTAGTCTCTGTGGTCCTGGCTGAAGGTGATTCCGTCTCATTCTCACACGGAGAACCACACAGGCTGCCAGCCCTTCTGGGGAGTTAGCAGAGTGTGATTTCTTGCTGGATTCCTGAAAGGTATCCAAAGGCAGAAATGAGCTAATACACTTTAATAAAGAATGCCTCTTTCAAAAAGTGTTTATTCCTAATGGTCCTTTATCAAAACAAAATATAGGATCAGGGGTGCTGAAAGTTTCAGAGAAAGCAAAAAGATCTTACCTGCAGAATATCTGTGTGAGTCTGTGGACCAGAATATCTGTGTGAGTCTGTGGACTTTTGCCCTGAGGCATCAGGATATTATTCCTGGAAAGGTGCTGGAGTGGGCTGTGAGGTTCTATGTCCTTCACAATTTTAGTTTTAGAATTTGAACTTACTTTCTGAAGTAAGTTAGCAGGTGCTTGGGTCGAATGTGCTCTTAAATCACCTTCAGATTAGGCTGGTGACATACTTAGATTAATTTTCACAAAGATTAACCTATAATGAGGATGTTTAGAGTTGTAAATTTTTAGAGGTTGTTTGGTTCTAGTGCCTTTCTTGGGAGAAAAGGGGGGTGGGGAGCCAGGTGGTGGTGAAGATTCTGGTTTTTCTTTTCTTTCTCTCTCTCTTTCTTTCTTTATTTCTTGTTTATGTTGTTGCCCATGTTGTTTTGTTGCCCATGTTGTTTTGTTGTTGTAGTTATTGTTGTTGACTCCCTTTTTCTTTTCTTTTCTTTTCTTTTCTTTTCTTTTCTTTTCTTTTCATTCATTCTTTCTTTCTTTCCTTTCTTTCTTTTTTTAAAAGATGTTATTTTTGTTTATGAGAAAGCTAGGAGGAGAAAGAAAGAACAAGACATAACTCTGGCACATGTGCTGCCAGGGATCGAACTTGGGACCTCATGCTTGAGAATCCAAAGCTTTATCACTGTGCCACCTCCCAGACCACAGATTCTGGTTTTTCTAAAAGTGAAACTTTGTTCCAGATGGGACAGGATTAGTGTTTTGTTTGACTGGTGGTGTAACTATAGAGATGTTTGATAATAATTAAGACAGTCACTGAAAGATGAAAGGCTGAAGTCTTTATAATTTCTGATGGAGAGAAGAGACAAGGACAGAAGAGGAATGTCCTGGGATAAAATGGCAGCAAGTTGGAACCAGAAGATAAACTGGGCAGGTTTAGCTAGGTCTTCTTTAGTTCTCTGGGGTTGGCTAGTTTGAATAATCTGAACAAAAATTACAGCTGCTTCAAGGGCATAGATATTGTTCCTAGATGTCTGGTCCCCAGCTCTCGGCCATTAGGACAGGTTGTAGTGGGCTTGATGTGAGAATCTAGCAAGGTAAATGGTTGAGTATGGACTTAATTGACTGATCCGGGAAAGGAAGATGACTGGCCAGGACCTCAGAGCTGGTTCATGACAGTATTAAAACAATAACACCTATGGGGGTCCACAAAGGGGTCTGTTTTTTCAGCCACCAGGTTCCAGATGCTAACATGATGCCAACTGGACTTCCCTGGGCAGACGACCCCACCAAAGTGTCCTGGAGCCCCGCTTCTCCAGGGCCTTGCCTCACTAGGGAAAGAGAGAGACAGGCTGGGAGTATGGATCGACCAGTCAACACCCATGTTCAGTGGGGAAGAATTACAGAAGCCAGACTTTCCACTTTCTGCACCCCACAATGACCCTGGGTCCATACTCCCAGAGGGATAAAGAATAGGAAAGCTATCAGGGGAGGGGACGGGATAAGGAGTTCTGGTGGTGTGTATTGTGTGGAACTGTACCCCTCTTATCCTATGTTTTTTGTCAGTGTTCCCCTTTTATAAATAAAAATAAAAACAACAACAACAATAACACCTCCCCAGACCCCTACAGTACAAGAGATGGCAGACTTTCCATAGTGAAGTATGTGAGAGGTGAAACAAAACTACTTGTGGGCCTGGGAGATAGTATAATGGTTATGCAAAAAGAGTTTCATGCCTGAAGCTCCAAAAGTCCCAGCTTTGATCACTTCCCCACCCTACCTACCCTGCCCACTATACATCAGAGCTGAGGAGTGTTTTGGTTAAAAAAAGAAGAAAAGGAAGAAAGAAAAAAGGAAAGGAAGGAAAAAAGGAAGGAAGGAAGAAGAGAAAGAAAGAGAAGGAGAAAATAAGGAAGGGAGGAATGAATAAATGAAAAAATGAAGGAAGGAAGGAAAGAAGGAAGGGAGGGAGGAAGGAAGGAAAAAAATATATATTAAAAAATTTTTTTTACATTTACTTATTTATTTATTCTCTTTTGTTGTCCTTGTTGTTTTATTGTTGTAGTTATTATTGATGTCATCGTTTTTGGATAGGACAGAGAGAAATGGAGAGAGGAGGGGAAGACAGAGAGGGGGAGAGAAAGACAGACACCTGTAGACCTGTTTCACCGCCTGTGAGGCGATTCCCCTGCAGGTGGGGAGCCGGGGGCTCAAACCAGGATCCTTATGCGGGTCCTTGTGCTTTGCGCCACGTGCGCTTAACCCGCTGCGCTACCGCCGGACTCCCAGGAAAATATTTTTTCAACATAACTTGTAACGGAAGAGACGAAGGCGAGCTGCGTGTGTGTCAAGGTAAGTAGCATTGAAAATAATATTACAGGGGACGGGCGGTGGCACACTGGTTAAGCGCACAGAGAACAAAGCACAAGGAACTGCACCAGGATCCTGGTTGGAGCCCCCAGTACCACACCTGCAGGGGCATCACTTCACAATTGCAGAAGCAGGTCAGTAGGTGTCTCTCGGTCTCTCTCCCTCTCTACCTCCCCTTCCCCTCTCAATTTCTCTTTGTCCTATCCAGTAAATGGAAAAATGGCCCCTAGGAGTAGTGGATTTGTAGTGCTGGCACCAAGCCTCAGTGATAACCCTGAAGGTAATAATAATATTATTATTATTTAAAATATTTTATTTATTTATGAGAAAGATAGGAGGAGAGAGAAAGAGCCAGACATCACTCTGGCACATGTGCTGCCAGGGATCAAACTCCGGACCTCATGCTTGAGAGTCCAAAGCTTTATCACTGTGCCACCTCCCGGACCACTATTATTATTAATAATAGTATTTCACCACTGAGTTTGAAACAGAAGCTCAGCTCTCTCTTGACAATACCCCTCCTCTGGTAAATGTGGGGACTGAATGAGCCCTCCAGTTTTTGTTTTTTTTTAAACAGAGCACTGCTCAGCTCTGGGTTATGGTGGTGCTGGGGACTGAACCTGGGACCTTTGGTGCCTCAGGTATGAGAATCTCTTTGCATACCATTATCCTGTCTCCCCAGCCCCAGCCCTCCAGTTTAATATTAAGGAAGGAAGTAGTGCAAGTTGAATGAATCTCAGTAGTAGAAGTACTAGGTTGCAAAACCACAGCTAGTTGAAACAAAATGGTCTTTTCCTCCTCTCTTTCTGAAGACTTTATTTGAATCTGTTCCCCTGGATATGGGTGATAAGGGCTTTGGATGACCTCACAGCACAGCTGCTTGGACTGTATGTTAACCCTCAATTTACATAGAAAGTTCAGCATGCTTTATTCATGCCCATGAACTATGATCTAAATGCTCAGAACAAAGGCAGAGTCCAGGCAAGACAATCAATAACCCATATTTTCTATGACTGTTTTAAAATGGGAAGGAATTCAGTAGGGAAACCCAGAACTAATGTGTAATCCTGACTGACTGTTTTTTTTTTTTTTTTTTTTTTTTTGTCAATACCTGTATTCAATTCTGCTCTGTAAGGAAAATACTATATTGCTGTGAGGATCCTAGAGAATATATGAGTTCAGGCCCCAAACAAAGCTACCATGCTCTGAGGAAAAATATTGTTTCTTGTTACTGATTTTATTTTATTTATTTTGGGTAGAGACAGAGGAACTGAGAGGGAAGGGGAAAGATAGAGAAGGAGAAAGAGAGATACCTGGAGCACTGCTTCACTGCTTGTGAAGCTTACTTCCTAACAGGGACTTGAACTCTGGCCATGGTGCATTGTAATGTGTGTACTCTACTGGGTGCCCCACAAACTGGCTTCTTGTTACTGGATTTCCAGGATCCATATGAAAGAAAAATTAATTGGACTACTTCATGTTTATTTTCTTTAAATTTTTTTTTTTTATTGTGGGATAAATGTTTTATAGTCCATAGTAAATATAGTAGTTTTATACATGCATAAAATTTCTCAGTTTTCCACATAACAATACAACCCCCATTAGGTCCTCTGTCATCCTTTTCCAGGACCTGTACTCTTCCCCTCAACCTACACCAGAGTCTTAAACTTTGGGGCAATACACCAACTGCAGTTCAGGTTCTACTTGTTTTTTTGCTTCTGATTTTGTTTTTAACTTCTGCCTGTGAGTAATATGGTCTAATATTCATCCTTCTGTTTCTGACTTATTTCACTTAACATGATTATTTCAGGAGCCATCCAAGATGGGCTGAAAACAGTGAAATCGTCCTTTTTAATAGCTGAGTAGTATTCCATTGTGTATATATACAACAACTTGCTCAGCCACTCATCTGTTGTTGGATTCCTGGGTTGCTTTCCAGGTTTTGGATATTAAAATTGTGCTGCTTGAGCATTGTGACAGGCCTAGCATATGGTCTATCCTTGAGAGTGACCCATGTGGACTTGAGTAGAATGTGTATTCCAGTTTCTTGGGATGAATGACTCTGAAAATGGTCCATAGTTCTAATTTATCTATCTCCTCATTTAGCTCCCTCATGTCTTTATTGATTTTCTCTTCTGATCTTATTTTTCAACTTCTGCCTGTGACCGAGATCATCCCATATTCACCCTTATGTTTCTGACGTATTTCACTTAACATGATTTTTTCAAGCTCCATCCAAGCTGGGCTGAAAACAGTGAAATCACCATTTTTAATAGCTGAGTACTATTCCATTGTGTAAATATACCACAACTTGCTCAGCCACTCATCTGTTGTTGGACACCTGGGTTGCTTCCAGGTTTTGGCTATTATAAATTGTCCTGCTAAGCACATAGGTATACACAAATCTTTTTGGATGGGTGTGTTAGGTTCCTTAGGGTATATCCCCAGGAGAGGAATTGCAGGATCATAGTGTAGGTCTATTTCTAGTCTTCTGAGAGTTCTCCAGACTGCTTTCCACAGAGGTTGGACCAATTTACATTCCCACCAGCAGTGCAGGAGCGTTCCTTTGACGCCACAACCTCTCCAGCATTTGCTGCTGTTACCTTTTCTGATGTACGACATTCTCACAGGAGTGAAGTAATATCTCATTGTTGTGTTTATTTGCATTTCTCTGACAAAGACTTGAAGCATTTTTTCATGTGTTTCTTGGCCTTTTTGATCTCTTCTGCGGTGAATATTCTGTCCATGTCCTCTCCCCATTTTTGTATGAGGCTATTGTTTTCTTGTTGTTGAGTTTGGCAAGCTCTTTATCTATTTTGGTTATTAGCCTCTTGTCTGACGTATGGCATGCAAAGATCTCCCATTCTGTGAGGGGTCTCTTTGTTAGGGTATTGGTTTCTTTTGCTGTGCAGAAGCTTTTTAATTTGATGTAGTCCCATAGAGTTATACTTGTCTTCTTTGTAATTGGATTTGTTTCATTTAAGATATCTTTAAAATTTATGTATATATTTCAATGTTATTTATTTCTGCCCTAACTGTATTTATCTATGTCTTTCTGATTGCATTAGGGTTTTTTTGTTCTTCTTCTTCTAGGACTTCAAGGTGTGCAATCAGGTTGTTTATTTGTGCTTTTTCTTGTTTCCTAATGTGTGCTTGTGTGGCTATGAACTTCCCTCTCAGTACTGCCTTAGCTGTGTTTCAAATATTTTGATAGCTTTTGTCTTCATTTTCACTGAACTCTCGAAACATTTTGATTTCTTCCTTTATTTCCTCTTTGACCCAGTAGTTATTAAGTAGTGTACTGCTGAGCTTCCACTTTTTGGAACTATTACTAATCTTTTGTTGATTGTTAAGTGTTAGTTTAATTCCACTGTGGTCTGAGAAGATGCTTGGGGTGATTTCAATGCTCTTGAATTTGCTGATGCTCTCTTTGTGGCCTAACATATGGTCTATCCTTGAGAATGACCCATGTGAACTTGAGTAGAATGTGTATTCCACTTTCTTGGGATGAATGACTTTGAAAATGTCCAATAGTTCTAGTTTATCTATCTCCTCAGTTAGCTCCCTCATGTCTTTATTGATTTTCTAGTTGGATGATCTGTCAAGTTGAGAGAGTGGGCTGTTGAAGTCCCCTACTATGACCTGTTGCTGTTAATGTATTGCTGTAGTTCTTTCATTAGATGTTTGATGTATTTATATGGCTTTTCATTGGATGCATAGATGTTAATAACTGTTAAATCCTCTTGGTTGACTAATCCTCTGAGCATTAGGTAATGTCCATCACTCTTTTAAAATTTTATTTATTTTAAAGTCTGTTGTGTCAGATTTGAGAATAGCTGTTCCTGCCCTTTCTTGTGGGCCATTGGCTTGTATGACAGTTTTCCATCTTTTCACTTTGAGTCTCTGTTTGTCTTGTTGAGTTAGGTGGGTTTCCTGTAGACAGCATATTGTTGGGTTGTGTTTTCTGATCCATCTTTTTACTCTGTGCCTTTTAATAGGTGACTTCAGGCCACTGACATTTATTGATATCATAGACTGAAAATATCTTAATGCCATTATTGTAGATTTTTAGAGTGCTCTGATCTATGACATATTTATGGTGGTCTGACTGTTTATAGGAGACCTTTCAAAAATTCTTTCATGGCAGGCTGGTGATAGTTGATTCCTTCAACTGTGGCTTGTCTGAGAAGGTTTTGATGCCTCCATTTTGTCTGAATGACAGTCTAGCAGGATAAAGTAGTCTTGGTTGGAAGCCTTTCTCACTGAGCACTCAGTAGGTTTCTTGCTGGTCTGTAGTGCTAGTGCAGAGAAGTCTGCTGCTAACCTTACGGGTTTTCCTCTGTAAGTGACTGTTTTTCTCTTGCTGACTTCAGGATCCTTTTTTATTGTTATTCCTTTCCATTCTAAATATGATGTGTCTTTCTGTCTTGAATTCATCTGGGTTAATTCTATTTGGGATCCTCTGGGCTTCTTGAACCTTCATGTCTTTTATGTTGTCTCTATTAGAGATGTTCTCAGCTATTATTTCCTGAAGAATGCTTTCCTTCCCTCCCTCTCTTTCTTCCTCTGGTAAGCCAATAACATGTATATTGTTTCTTTTGAAGTCATTCCATAGGTCTCTGTTGTTGTTTTCAGTAATTCTTAATCTCTTTCTGAGATATCTTACTTCTTTTTTAGTTGTCTCTAATATGTCCTTAATCCTGATAATTCCGTTTTCATTCTCATTTATTCTATTTTCTCTCTCCTGTACTGTTTTCTGTAGTTCATCTATTGTGTTACCCTGTTCTGATATTATTTTAGCTTGTCCAGCTAGTTGTGTTCTTAGCTCAGCTATTTAATCTTTCAGCTATCTAATGACCTTGGGATAATTGTGTTTTCTTCCAGAGTCTCATTTGTTGTTTCTGCATTTCAGATGACAATTCTTTCAATTTCTTTACTCACTCCTGTGACTATTTCCTTAACTAGTGTTTGAATGTTGACCTCCTTATGCTGTACTTCAACTATTAGTGGGCTTTTAGCTGGACTTTTATCATAGGTTCATTTCTCCAATATTTAGAATGGTCTAGCCATTCTAAATAGTATGTTATGAGGTCCCTCTCTCAGTACTTTTCAAATTACTGATCACTCTTGCCTGGATGACTTGTGTCTAAGTAAGATAATTAAAGAGTTCACAGTTGTGGAAATAAACAGTTGTTTCAACATTATTTCAATCTCTGAGTTGGAGCACAGTGGCTGTTAGAAGCCTCTTTTGTTCTTTTTATTCCCTGTAGGATATAGGAGTCAGAGGGATTTTAAACTATAAGTAGGCTTCTTAGCTTAAACACTCACTCCTGAGCAAGAGATAAAGCAGGGTGCGGGATAGATATCACAGTGGTTATGCAAAATGACTCTCACACCCCAAGGATCCAAAGCTCCAGGCTCGATGCAGCTTCTCTGCCAAGCCAGGCAGCACTGCTGGGCCCTGTGAGTTTCAAAACAAGTCCCATTTATTTATTTATTTATTTAATATTTATTTTATTTATTTATTCCCTTTTGTTGCCCTTGTTGTTTTATTGTTGTAGTTATTATTGTTGTTGTTGTCGTTGGATAGGACAGAGAGAAATGGAGAGAGGAGGGGAAGACAGAGAGGAGGAGAGAAAGATAGACACCTGCACACCTGCTTCACCGCCTGTGAAGTGATTCCCCTGCAGGTGGGGAGCCGGGGTTCGAACCAGGATCCTTATGTCGGTCCTTGTGCTTTGTGCCACCTGCGCTTAACTGGCTGCGCTACAGCCCGACTCCCACAAGTCCCATTTATTGTCTGTAGGTTCTGAGGCAATTATTCGCCATGTTCCCATCAGGAGAACAATGTGGAAAGGCTCCCACTATACAGACCCACTGCTAGGCGACTGAGGTATAGATCTTCTCCTGAGTTTCCTGGTCAGTCCTCTGTCCACACCCCCCCTCCCCCCCCCCCCCCCACACACTATGTCAGCATAGGGCCTCGCCCCTGCTGTTCATCCTTTGAGGGCAGTAGCAATGGAGACTCACAGTTGCATTTGGTGAGTCTTAGGGGAGTCCTCTCCTCCCTTCAGCAGTATTTTTGTTGGTAAAACAGACTGGAAGTAGTTCCTCAACTGGTAAACTTCCGGACTCTTACCAGCTGCTCAGTCTCTAGGCTCTCCTCTGTCCATGAGCCACACATATTTGCACTTACTGGTGATTTGGTGGGTTCCTGAAGTCATTCTAGTCCTGTCTTGTTGTGGTCTTAGGTGATCTCCTTTGATATTCCTCTTTGACCTGGGAGAGGAGAGGAGAGAGTCACAGCTGCTGCTGCTCCATAGCCCCACTTCCGAAGTCCTTCATGTTTATATTCTTTCTCCAAATTTATTCTAAATGTCATTCAGGGACTACCTGGTCTTTATTCTGGCAGTTAGGTACTTGATAGCTTTAATGGCTAATGACTTATTGTAGGCATTGGGTTAGGCTAGACCTTCATTCAAAGGGGTATAGATGAATTTTGCAATGCCAATTACATTTTTATATTCCATCCCTTTTAGTCTTGAAATTGAAACCAATTTATAAACAAACTGTAAAAAATAAGCCTTGAGACTGATTCTCAAAATGTATTTATGACGTATTATTGTTGCCTAAAAGTACATTGAGGATCTCTAAAAATCATTTGTTAAGTGCACTAATGGGCCCTATAAGTACAATCTATTGTCCAGATCCTGAAGTCACAATAGGATTATTAATAAAATGATGTCTTCTGGAAATGCTTCAAAGGAACCACTGAATTTTTTTTTTTTTTTTTTTTGCCAGAAATTTAAAGTGACATTAATGAATGGTCTCATCCATCTTTGATGCTGAATGAGAACTTCACTGAAGGGATTCCAGACAGAGAATTTATTAGAGATTTTTTTCCCCTACCCAAATTTAATTCCTGGAGTAAGTGGGAAGGAATCTAGGCAAGGGACATGTAATTGATAGGTAAGCTGGAAAGAAGTTATACAGAACTTGGACTGAAGTTGGTATATTGAATCAAAACTAAGGAATGTCACACATGTACAAACTTTTGTTTTTTACTGTTGACAACAAACCCAATAAAGAAATTTTTAAAACGTGTGATCCGGGAGGTGGCACAGTGGATAAAGTATTGGACTCTCATGCATGAGGTCCTGAGTTCAATCCCTAGTAGCATATGTATCAGATGATGTCTGGCTCTCTCTCTCTCTTCTCCTATCCCTCTCATTAATAAATAAAATATTTAAAAAAGAAATTAAAGAAAGAAGCTATGCTTTATAGGACACTCAATGATAAGATGGAGCTGGGAGATTTGATTGATGCTATGGGGGTACCAAGTGGTACTGGACAACTTCTTATACACAACTCAGTGTGCTTATAGCCTTCTCTTACAGAGACCATGCTAATGGGAACGAGTTCTGGACTGCTTTTCATTGCTTTTGAGTTGATATATATATATATATATGAATAAAAGCTCACTGCAGATGCACACAGTGAATTTCTCTCTTTCTACTCTGAATTGTTGCTGACATTTTAAAATATATAAACTCTCATTAGCCACCCAGCACTCAAGCATATACAAGTTCCAGGAAGTGTGGGAGGATTCACTCTCAACAACCGACTGACTAATGGAGTTCTGGGACCTAGCGATAAATACTTTCTCCTCCTTTCCTTCCAAACATCCTGTTAAGTCTTCTCAGTAAACCTGGATTTCTCCAATTGGCCACTTGAATATTGATATTATATGGACTCTCCTACTTTCACATGTACTGTTCTCTTTTTATTTTGTAAATTTTTTAGTGCCACTAGGGTTGTCACTCGGGCTAAGTACTGGCACTATGAATCCAGTGCTCCCAGTGGCCATTTTTTCCTATTTTTTCAATTTGTTTTTTTTTTATTAACTTTACTGGATAGAGACAGCCAGAAATCGAGAGGGAATGGGGTGATAGAGAGGGAGAGGGACAGCACTGCTTCATCACTTGCAAAGCTTTCCCCTGCCGGTGAAGACTGGGAGCTTGAAACTGTGTCTTTGTGCATTGTAACATGTGCGCTCAACCAAGTGTGCCACAACTCACCCCCCTCTTCTTTCTTTCTTTCTTTCTTTCTTTCTTTCTTTCTTTCTTTCTACTAGATAAAACAGAAAGAAATTGAAAGAGGATGGGGGAATAGAAATGGGAGAGAAAAATAGATACCTGAAGCCCTGCTTCACTGCTTGCGAAGCAAACCCCTTTCAGTGTGGTATGGTAGCTTGAACTTAAACCTATGTCCTTGAGCTTGGTAATAAGTGCTCTTAACCATGTGGTAATGGCTCAGCTCCAAAGAGAGGGACCCCTTGCTGTGCCATTGTTCCCACAGTGCCTTGACTCATTCTAATAATATGGACTATGTAGTTGAGACCTAGAATTGGTACAAGTGTTTATAAATGCTGAAGGGTAAAATTCAAACTGTTTAACAGATGACTTGGAAAGATTAAAGGGAGAACAAAGTCATCACTTTGATTAAAATGTGCCTGAGCTCTTTTCGAAGTGCTAAAAACATATGAGTAAATAATGTTCTTTGTTGTTATTTTTAGTTTGAATTGAATTTTCTGATATTTACAGTGAAAGCTTGTATTACCATTAAAGGGGTTAAGCAAGGAAGGGAGCAAAGAGGCCAATCTAAATCTGTCTCTCAGCAGATTCTTTATTACTCTGTCTTTTTGGAATTCCTCTCCACAGATATATTCTGTTGTGTCAAACTATTGAGACCTGTTGGTATGCTTCTAAAAACCCCTTCTGTTTCATTAGTTTAATCCCCCCTGCTTAATACTATTCTATTTACATAACCACTTCATTCTATTTACATAACCGCTGTTAACAAGCACCACCCTCCCTCCAGGGCATTGGTGGTTCAGTGGTAGAATTCTTGCCTGCTCTGCCCCCTCTCCTGATTTTCACACCCTGATTTTCACCAGTCACTTTTCTCTCCACCCTCTCTACGTCACATCCTGTTTACACCCTACTTGGCAAGTATATTATTTTAGTTTTTAGTTTTAGTTTAGTTTAGCTTAGCTCGGCTTAGATTGTGCTGCGTCCTGCATGAATAAAGAGATACTGCCTACAGCTCAACCATGAGTCTCTGGTCGTCTGTTACCCGCCCGTGAAGCCAGCCTGGCAAAAACGACATATGACGCCTACAACGTGGGACCGGACCTGCCCAACTCCCAGATAACTGAAGACTTTGCCTACCTATGCACTATGGTCTTCTCTTCTGTTTATGAAGAGGTTTGCCAAAGCCTCTACTGTTTCATCATGAGACAGTTACTCTGTCTCTGGAACATTTTGCTCTGGGCCACACTTTGTTTCCCTGACTGGGAACTTTGGTTTCTTTTGACCCTAATCATAGAGCTTGGGAGATGCACTGAGATTTCTCCTTGGACTTTCTGGATTCCCTCTCCCATGTTTCCTGAGGAAAAGGATTACATTCTGCTCCAGGCCATAATTTGGTTCTTTATGACCGTGATCGTAGACCTTGGGATATGCATGGGGATTTCCACTGGGACTTTCTAGACTTCTTCTCGCATGTTTCCCATAGAGAAGGACTACTCTAATTTGAGGAGCATTCTCCAGTACCCTGGCAGTCCCCAAGAATGGAGACACGTGGTGGTTAGTTCTACTCTCCTGATTGGATTCTTTCTTTGATGGGAAGACACTTTTAAAAATGGGTGCCTGAAGCAATCCAGCAGGAATAGTCAGAAGCACCCTAAATGGAATTTCGAGGAACTTTTTGGACTAGAACGCCCTCCAGGGACTCTTGATGCTACATGGTGAGATCTGTTTTGTAAGAGAGTGATTTAAATGACTGAATTTTTGTTTGACATTGACTTAAAAAAAAATGCTGGAAGCAGCCATGATTTCTAGAGACATCCAGAAACAATCCAAAAAATTGTTTTTTCCTCCTTTGATTTATTTTTTTACGTCTTGGCATAAATCTGAAACATTTAATACTGAAAACTGTATGAGTTATGGGTGGGGCAGATAGTGGAATGATTATGTTAATTATTCTCATCCCTAAGGCTTCTAACCGTGGTTCTTCTGTTTACCTTTCCACATTTTATTGAGTTTAAACTGTTTCAACAACTTTGAAATCATACTAGAAAGGACTTCCAATTATAATGGAGTTATCAATTATAGTAAACTTTTAATCTGCTACAAGTTTTGTTTGACAAGTAAGTGAATTTCAGCTGTCAAGTCTTCACCTGAAAAAGCATCTACTCAAATGGAATTCCTGGAAATCCATTTGGACTCCTGTTCTCTGACATCGCCCACAAGATGGAATGACTACAACGCACCCCCAGAAACCAGTTATGTGACCTGACATGACCTGAAGAAACAGATTCACAGACTCCAAAGCTCACTCTCTACAGAAAAGCAGAATTCTGGTGGCCGACATTCCCCATCGAGACAGATGTGCAACATTTCATCCCTTGGCGTTTTCTTCTGTGGTCAGCTACTTTGGACTGACACCTCCATCGGACATACTGGTACACGCTGCTGTGTTTCTCAAAGACTAACTTCAGCCAGTTGCCTTGGGACTTTATAGGCCATGTTCCCTCACCTGCAAGCTCTGTTCCCAGAGGTAGAAAACTCCCCCTCCTTATTAGGTTATGTCCACAGAGGTAGGAAACGCCCTTTGAGGCAAGAGATGCCCCCAGAGGCATGAAGCGCTCCCAGAGGCAAGAAATGCCCTTTTGCCTGCTAGGCCTTGCCCTTTGAGGCAAGAAACATTTCCCTTGGCATCACACTGGTTATTGCTGCTCGCCTATTTTGTTTTCCATGTCTTATGCCAGTTCTTTTGAAAACACCTGTACGATATAGGCTTCTGTTCACCCCGCAATCCTGATACTATGGCCATAAGTTAAAAAGAAAGGGGGAATTGTTGGTATGCTTCTAAAAACCCCTTCTGTTTCATTAGTTTAATCTCCCCTGCTTAATACTATTCTATTTACATAACCACTTCATTCTATTTACATAACCACTGTTAACAAGCACCACCCTCCCTCCAGGGCATTGGTGGTTCAGTGGTAGAATTCTTGCCTGCTCCGCCCCCTCTCCTTGTCACACCCTGATTTTCACCAGTCACTTTTCTCTCCACCCTCTCTACGTCACATCCTGTTTACACCCTACTTGGCAAGTATATTATTTTAGTTTTTAGTTTTAGTTTAGTTTAGCTTAGCTCGGCTTAGATTGTGCTGCGTCCTGCATGAATAAAGAGATACTGCCTACAGCTCAACCATGAGTCCCTGGTCGTCTGTTACCTGCCCATGAAGCCAGCCTGGCAAAAACGACAGAGACCAGTGCTGTCTAATAGAGCTTTGATGATGAAAATGGTTTATTATCTACACTATGGTGGTCATTATAAGTGAGACTTCTGAGAACTTGACATATCGAGAGACTGAAACATGAGTCTTTGTGCTTCATTTATTTTAATTAATTTAAATTTAAATAGCTGCATGCAGTTAGAAGTCACCATATTTCATACTGCAACTAGAGCTCTAGAAAAGTAATACCTTATCTCCTTATATTTTCTTGAGATTCGTTAATATATTCTTGAAAACTTAATCTTGAGTTTGGAGTGCAGGAGACTGCATGTGCTTGATAATTTAATTTTTTGTTTGTTTTGGTCATCCCGATTATTCAGTAATCATCACAGCTACCACATATTTCTAGGCACACTGTGCAGTCTAGCCAGAAGAACAAGTAACATGCATGAGTTTTGTCTTTTAAGCACA
Organism: Erinaceus europaeus; assembly: GCF_950295315.1. Lineage (NCBI taxonomy): Eukaryota > Metazoa > Chordata > Mammalia > Eulipotyphla > Erinaceidae > Erinaceus > Erinaceus europaeus. Next base: position 17,819,021 of record NC_080174.1, read on the forward strand.
TAACTCGGGATGCATTGGATCGACCTTCTCGTGGTGCATCCATGAGTACCCATTTATTGGGGAAACTGACGATCCTTCCTAGCCGACTGAATCCACATGGATCCCAGTCACTTTCAAAGCCAGCAACAAGCAGACATCAGGCTCAACCTGACGCTGTTGACTGGCTACGGAAGAAGGGCAAACGCTAGAAGAAGAAGCACATAACTCTACCATATAGGAATACTAATAACTGTAATTGCAATATTCGAATAATTGATTTTCTGAAGCTCACATAGCTTAGAAATGACCAAAATCACTATTTAATCCTGTGACTTCCTATCTCCAAATCAGTGTTTTTTTTTTTTATCCACAGAGGCTGTGCAGTGCTAGAGCACTGTACTTAACAAGCATGCAGTCACAAGCTCAATCCTAGGCATTCCATATGCCAGGGTGATGCTTTGACTGTCTGTTTCATTAACAAATAAATCTTTTTTTAAAAAACGGTTATTTCAATCAATAACTTCATTTCAGTCTTTAACAATAACCATAAGGAAATAACTTATCCAATGACATGCCCTGATACTTTATTAAGAAGTCTATTATTTGTATTTCAGTTTTTTTCTTAATTTCCTAGTTGATGGGTTTTTAATTTTTTGAGATTTTAACATGAGTGGTATTCTTTTATTGCGCATTGGATAGACATCTTATTACCTCATTTTCCATTATTTACCCAACTATAAGATTCAGCTTTCAAGTTCTAGCTAAAAGTTTATAAATCAGTTTTTTTCTGTATTCACAATTTCCCTTGGTACTATGGTTTTATTGTATGATGATAATTTTGAAGACTACATTTATTACAAAGGTAAGAATTTCCACTTATTAGCTCTTTAAAAAATTTAGTTTGATTGCCAGATTATTTCCTCAGACTGCCAAAACAGCTCTGTGGCAATGCTGAAAATGGATAATAAATAGGGAATGTTTAGATTGAGACTTGTGAAACTGGTCTGAAGCACTTATCTCTAGATCCATTCTTGGTGAGGTATGTATTATGATTCCTGGCAAGTAAAAAGTAGTTTTGAATTGATGGAAGCCTTTTTTCCTGAAATAGTCTCTCACAGAAACTCTCTAGGGGGCCATAAAAAGAAAACACTGACTTCTCTGACTTTGTTTTTGAATATCATGATAGTGTCTTCAATAGCAGCTTTCTTAATCAGGCAAAAAAAATAAAAATGTCTTCATGTAGCTGCTTCCACAACATCTAATTTCCACGGATATTTAGAAAAATTATCTTTCATTGTGGTGCTGAAGATATTTCCAGAGGCACCTGCATGATGAAGGCCCAGACCAGACTAGATCAGGAATGGGACACGGTTAGTGAGTTAGTGATGTGGCTAAAATTTCACTTATAAATATTTCTTTTCATTAGCCCTAATCAACACTTCAAATCATTTTGTAAAAGATCTTAAACAGACTAATTAATGTAAGCCTTTCAAAAAAGAAAATCGAACAAAGTTGGTTGAGGAGAAATGCATAAAGCAAGCAACAAAATTGACACCCATGACAAAATGAAGACATTATGCTATATATATATAATTAGATTATTAAGTGGCTATTTACAAAAGATGACTTTGTGTCATTCAATTCTCAATGGATGACGCTGGAACTAAGATAAAATAAAGTCTGGAAAACATTAGGGGTCAGGTGGTGGCGCACCTGACTGAGCACACGTTACAATGCTCAAGGGCCCAGGTTCGAGTCCCCGGTCACCACCTGCAGGGGAAAAGCTTCATTAGTGGTGAAGCAGTGCTGCAGTTGTCTCTCTGTCTCTCTTCCGTTCTACCTCCCTCTCTTTCCTCTCAATTTCTGGCTGTCTCTATCCAATAAATAAATAAAGATAGTAAAAAACTGTTTAAGACTGTAAAAGAGGACTAGAGATAGAGAATAGGACAATACTTAGCTCTGTGGCTTATGGCGGTACTGTGGATTGAACCTGGGACCTCAGTGCCTCAAGTCAAGTATGGAAGTCTTCTGCATAACTGTTATGCTATCTCCCCAGCCCACAGCTATTCTCAGATAGCTTAAATTCCTTAATGGCATCAGATATTTGATGCAGTTACATGCTATAATGCTTGAATATATCCTTTGGAGTAAGGTGAATTCTTGTTACTCAGTGAAAACAATTTTATTGCTGTGGTTAGGCATGGAGGCAAAATAACTTCACTCAAACTTAGCTTTGATAAAAAATGCCTCATTTCAAGGAAGTAGTTAGACTAACTCTGAAGTGTACATGAATGGGCAATGGACTCACAGGACATTGGTGATAAAAAAAATTATTTTATGGCAAAAATATGCATGTTGAAGAAAATGAAAGGATACATATAGATTCAAATAATAAAGAAACCATTTTTATAGTCATGCCCACAATAAGAGGTTATAGTACATGACCTTCATAGCCATATTATGCATGATATATTGTTAATGACTTGTCCCACTTAAATTCATTATTAAAATATCTGTTTTATTTTGTCATGTCAAGGAAGTTTTATCTCTTTTAATAACCAGTTTATAGTCCACACCTCACAACTATCTTTCCAGAAGTCCTCTATGTAATTATTTCTTTGAAACTAGAATCTAATTCAGCCCAATGTGCTAAATTATTAATATTTTAAATGTTAATTTAGTGTAGTGATTATTTTATCTTGACACTGACTTGCTGAAGAGGCTACCAGTTGCCCTTCAAAATATCTCATTCTGAATTTGTCAGCATTTAAAGCATTCTGATACAAAATTACCTACATTTCCCAAGGGGTTAAAATGAATCCCAGCTGAACAGTTCCAGCTGTTACATATGCTCGGTAATGTACTTTATATTGCATCAAACCAGGAAACATATAATTTCTTGTGGACCCACTTTTAACAATGATGAGATTAAACTATGGCTAAGGGTGATAAAAGCCTGATGTGTCCCCCTTGTACACATCCTTGTATTCACTGAGTTACGAGAGTAATCAGTAGGATGTTATATTGTCTCTGAAGAACTAGTTCTTAATCTACTGCTGGTGGGTCTGATGGCTTTTAATGACAATTGATATCTTTCAATATATGTATATATGTATATATATATATGCTTATTTATTAACATTAGAAAGAGAAGGAGAGAGAGAGGAAGGGAGGGAGGGAAGGAGGGAGGGAGGAGGGGAAAGAGAGAGAGACATAATGGAAGAGAGAATCAGAGCATCACTCTGGTATATATGATGTTGATGATTGTATTTGGAATCTATTGCCTGAGAGTCCAATGCTTAATCAACTGTTCCACTGCCCTGACTGCCAAAAAAAATTTTTCTAAATAAAAGGTTTCATTTTTTTTTTTTAAACCAAAGGGATGAATGATGGGAGCTATGCACTGAAAAGTTTTTCTTCCCAGAGCTGACTGAAAAACAAAAAATGCATAGTGATGGAAACTACCCTTTACAGGCAATAGTTGCACAATAAAGATATAGGAAATTTAGCATATATTAATTCCAGCAGAAAAGAAAATGGTGAGTAATATATTGCTTATGTGAGGGGCAGAGTCATGCTTTGAGGAAATTGGGAGTGAGATAACTGTTTAAGTGACATTCTGACTTTGTATAGTATTTCAGTTATTTTATGTTTTGATAGGTTTTTGGTTGTTGTTTGTTTTCTTATCATTTGGTATTTATTTGATACCATTCTTTTGGGCTATAGATAGGCCCAGTTATTTACTATTTCCTCAAGTGGATAAGGATTTAAAACCCAGTTCATCAGATTTAAATCTGTAGGTTTGGCAAAGCGACAAAAATTGACCTTTTCCAAGTAGGAAATCTGTTTGCCCTGTTATTGAATTATGACTTCATAAACTCTTTTTTCTGTAATGACCTATTTGAAAATAAAAAGTCAAAGTATAAATGTGTTTTTATATTTAATAAATACTCTCTTTGGATTTTTCCAGGAAATGGGACTTTTACATATGTATTTTTAGACTTTCTAGACTCTATAAAACCTAGCAGTTGTGACTAAGCCCTATTGTAAATGTAGATTATAACATCTGAAAATTATTTTTAGGGGGCTTGGTAGTGGTACAGTTGGCTGAGTGCACATACTACCAAGTACAAGTCCCCAGATTTAAGCCTCTGGAGGGAAGTTTCATGAGCAGCGGAGCAATATGGCAGGTATCTCTCTTTCTCTCTCCCTTTCTGTACCTTCCCATCTCATTTTCTCTCTGTCTAATATAAAAAATAATAAACTATTAGAAACATAATAAAATTTCCTTTGTTGGGGGGGCAGTAAGATAACTTATCTAAGAAGATGCATATTTCTCCATGTGTTGGTCCCATATTTGTGCTTGGTCCTCACCACAGTGGGGTCACATTGGTTTCTGTGATGTCTTTCCCCATCTTTCTCTAAAACAGATGAATACGTTGAACTGGGGTAGTGAAGACATAGAAACAAGAAAAATATCTTTTTTGGGGTATTTTTTTGCACATTTTTGTGTGCCTTATAAATAAAGAGCAAATATCCCTAAATACCATTGGGCATATACTGATAAAAGGCATTTGGAACATAGGTTAATCATCACGTAAAGCAACCCTTACTCTACCACTCATTTCTGAGCTCTGCCAATCACCAGTTTTGTTATTTGTTATGTATGAGAAGAAAGTCACAAAGTAAAGTAAAAATAAAATTTTTATTCATTGAAGAAATGAATAACATCTATTAAATTGCTCACTTGATTAACGTTATACCAACACAATTAACAAAAAAATCACTCTTGTCTTTTGATATTAAATTGAGCATAGGTTGAGTCTATAGATATTTGGTTAATTAATTTATATTCTTGATTAAGATTCCTTAACAACAGGCATCTATATATCTGTATTCATCTGTCTATCTCAGTTGTTTAGAACAAAGTGTGAAGATTAAAAAGTTGATAACCCCCAGCCACTGTACTCTCTGATTTATTCAAAGTAAAGGCAAAATAATCTCTTGGTTACACTGTCTCAAAGTTTATGAACTTCTGAATTATTTTTTGTTGTGCTCTGATAATGGAAATCTTCATTACTCTTTTCCTTTTCTTTCTTTTATTCTCTTCTCTTCTCTTCTCTTCTCTCCTCTCCTCTCCTGTTTTCTTTTCTTTTCTTTTCTTTTCTTTCCTTTTCTTTTCCTCTTAAGCCCCTGGGCTCAGTTGTCTTCATGTTTCCCTTTGAGATCATTCTCATGACATACAAACCACATCTTTGTATTTCAGGCAGAGTCAACACACAGACATCAAAACTACATAGAAAACTTAGTGTCAGGCATACCACAAAACCTCACTAGGATGAGGTCAGCTTGTCCTGGATAGCATAACTGAGAGAAGCTATTCATTATGCTAGACAACAGAAATACGGTCCCTTCATAAGCACTTCCCATGATTTAAACTACTGAGAATTTTAACCAGAATATTTTTTGCCTAATACTGGAAGTCAACATTCTCTTCTACTTTGAGAAAATGTAAAGTCAAGATGAGAAATTGCATTACAAGAAGGGATTTATTGTAAAAGCATGAACTGGCAAGTAAAACATATTAATTTAATCAACTGAATATTCTGGAATTTAAAGTTTTCAAAGAGTTTGATGAGTTATATTTTTAAAACTTTTTCATTATCTTTGTTTATTTATTTGATAGAGACAGCCAGAAATCAAGAGGGGAGGGGTGATAGAGAGGGAGAGAGACAGAGACACCTGCAACACTGCTTCACCACTCAGAAAGCTTTCCCCCCCTGTAGGTGGGGATAGGGGGCTCAAACCCAGGTCCTTATGCATTGTAGCACGTTCACTCAGCCAGATGCACCACCAATTGGTCCTGTTAGATTTCTTTATAAATCATGGTACTGCTAAGTATAATTCCCTCAGAACTAATGAAAAAAAATCCAACTCATAGAATCTGATATTGTAATGCCTTGCTTTAGCAATTTTCAATTCGTACAGTGTGGAATAGCAGATTTCTAAATGTATTTAGAAATCTGAAAAAAAGTGGTGAAGTTGCATGTAACAATCTATTTTTTTTTCAAAGAGACAGTGAGGTAGTTTCTAGAATTGCCAGAAATTTAAGAATGTTAAAATAATAGGAAAGAAGTGTAGAAAATAATGTGTCCCAAATCTAACATTTACAAATATATCTTATAAAAGATTTTTTGAATAAATATGCCAAATCAACCCAAAAGTTAATAGTCTGTGAAAGATGATAAAATGATACAAATGTGTTATCAGTATTAACAATGTATACAGAGAATGTATTTGGATAAATGCAAACTTGCAAAAATTAGTTATTTTTCAGAATTATATCAAATATGAATGATTTTATTTCTCAATAGTGCTATGAATCATAGTTACATAGTCATTATTTAGAAAAAGCTTATTATGTGCTATGTTCTTGACATTCAGACTCTGTGAAAACTAGGCTATGGAAATATGAATTGGTATAATGTTCTATATTGAAAATTGATATCCATAGAGATTAGAAGTAGTTTTGGAAGTAGGTAAGGAAAACATTATTATCAATATAAATGAATAAGATTCTTACTGAAGATTTATAGTTGGGAAACCGATGGATTGATTCAGTAACAGATGAATGATAGAAACATTTTTATAAACTGTCTTTGGAGTACAGAGCCCTCATATCCGCTTTCTCCTATCACTTCTTTCCTACTGGGAGTCTGGATCAAAATTGTTTATGGGGTGCAGAAGGTAGGAGTTCTGGCTTCTGTAATTGTTTCTCTGATGAACATGGGCATTGAAAAGTCAATCCACACCCCCAGCCTGTTTTCTATCGACCTTCCCGTGGTGCATCTCGTGAGTACTCATTCATTGGGGAAACTGACGATCCTTCCTAGCCGACTGAATCCACATGGATCCCAGTCACTTTCAAAGCCAGCAACAAGCAGCTCCTGCCAGCCACGGGAAGGTCGATCCAATGCATCCAATGCATGTCTTTGTTGATCTCACAGCAGCCTATGACACGGTCTGGCACCGTGGTCTCCTAGTCAAGATCTCAAGATGCCTGCCTCCATGGGTGGCCAACACTATATCGTTTCTTCTCCAAAACAGAAGATTCCGGGTGCATCTGGGTGACAAGTCTAGCAGATGGAGACCTGTCTCAAGTGGCCTCCCCCAGGGCTCTGTTCTGGCTCCTACGCTATTTAATATTTACATCAATGACCTCCCAGAAACTTCTTCAAGGAAGTTCATCTACGCCGATGACATCTGCTGTGCAACTCAGGCATCAAAGTTCGACATCCTCGAGGAAACACTCACGAAAGACATGTCTCTGATATCTGATTACTGTAAAAAATGGCGACTAATCCCTAGCAACACAAAAACGGTATCATCTGTTTTCCATCTACACCATGCCTCGGCCTCACGTGAGCTTAATGTGCAGCTTGGCGATAGGAGAATCCGGCATGAAGCCCAGCCAGTCTATCTTGGCGTTACTCTTGATCGCACTCTGTCATTTCACGAACATCTCATAAAAACTGCAGCAAAGGTGGGTGCAAGGAATAACATCATTGCAAGACTGGCCAGCTCCTCATGGGGCGCGAGCGCTTCCACACTACGATCATCCTCTCTGGCATTATGCTATTCCACTGCAGAATACTGTGCCCCAGTATGGTTCTGTAGCCCCATGCCCACTTGGTCGATTCCAAATTATATTCCTCCATGAGGATAATTTCTGGAACCATCCGTTCCACCCCGGTTCCATGGCTGCCAGTTCTTAGCAACATCGCCCCGCCAGATATTCGTCGGGATGCGGCATCATCTAAGTTCATTTCCCGCTTCTACGCTCGACCGGACCTGCCAATATACGCGGATATCTTCGCCCACCCTGTCCAACGCTTGACGTCTCGTCACCCAATCTGGTCCCCTACGCCTACACTGAACTTCTCTGTTCCAGACTCTTGGAAACAGAGTTGGCAGTCAGCTGAGGTCAAGAACAAACACCTCATCACAGACCCCTGCAAGCGTCAACCCGGCTTTGACCTAGCACGTTATGATTGGGCCCTCCTCATTCACTATCAAACAGGCCATGGCCGGTGCGCCGCTATGTTCCATCGCTGGGGAGCCAGAGACGACCCGAACTGCCCCTGCGGCTACAGACAGACTATGACCCACATAGTCAACGACTGCCACCTCTCCAGATTCAAAGGAGGTCTCGAAACTTTACATCAGGCTTAACCTGACGCTGTTGACTGGCTACAGGGCAAATGCTAGAAGAAGAAGAAGCTTGACACTTTCATGACAGGTTAAGGTTGATATTCTCTAGATATTTTGATTGAATAGGAAGAAGAAGTGCTCTACCTAGGAAATTAGAATGAACATTTTGAGTAAAAGCCATAGTTATTGTAATACAATTGATTTTTTTTTTAAAGGAAAGAGCTATTTCATCATGTAGTAGAATAATTGTACTTTTTTGTATTTAACTTTGTGGAAGTTAGCTACATAAATTTAAAATATCTTTTCTATACAAATAAGAAATATTACTTTATTTTAAAACACTATAATTGAGGAGTTTTAGTTTAGTAATAATGGAATAACTAAAATTGGACTAGCAAAATAAAGAGTAGTAAACTCTTAAAAATATTTTATTTTTATGCTAATTAGTTTTTGATAGAGACAGAGAAAGTTAGATGAAAGGGAGATAGAGATAGATAGATAGATAGATAGATGAGTAAAATCTGCAGTACTGTCTCAAGGCTTGTGAAGTTTCCTCTCTTGCAGGTAGGGACCAAAGTCTTGAACCCAAATCTTTGTGCACTGTAATATGTATGCTTTACCAGGTGAGCTATCACCCAGCCCCTTAGAGTAATGAATTATTTTGTTTTAATCAGGGGGATTAGTTGTTTACAGTAAATACAGCTGTTGGTACATGTGTAAAATTTCTGTTTTCTGCGCAACACTCTAAATTCTTGATGAACATTTTTAAGCATCTGTTTAAAGATGCTGGAGAGTGACCAAAAACAGACAGCAACTAGAGTATTGAACCTTGATAGGGGAACTGTATTAGGTGAGTTTTATGAATTCTCTACCTGAGAATGTTCAGCTGTAAGAGTGGTGTAGGGTGACTAGAACTTACATACATAGTTACAGCAGGTTTGGACTGGAGTCAAAGGATGGGGTTTGAATTACCATAGACGAAGAGTGAGAAAGAAAATTCCTGGAAAGGAGGGAGATAATTAAGGTGGAGGCCTCTCCCTGGCACACAAACCATCTGAGTCAAACTATGCATATTTGGAAGAATGTAGCAAACTTGGCAAAAGGCAGAGGTAGTGGAGACTTAACTTGCTTAAAGGGGAGCCAGAACTTGACTTCAAACAGTTGATTTCAATGTGAGGACCAAAACTGATATTCTATAAAGAAAGCTAAAGGGCTCTAGAATGTTCAAATGTGTGCCACACAATAGAGATGCATGGTTTATAATATAACAGTATTAATGTGTTAAATGCATAATTCAGAATAACAAGTGCAGATATTACCACTATAAAATGAAAATGACATCTTGTGTGATGAAGCAGGAAAATGTGAACCATGGACAAGATAAAAAGCTCTAGCTATAAATCAGCCATGAATAAATTCAGATGTTTGCATTTATAGACAAGTTCTTTAAAAGCCACTATAATTATTTTTGTGGCCTGGAAGAAATATGTCATAAAGGATTAACAGGTAGGGAATGTTATCAGAGAAATGCAAAATATTAAGACCAAGTGAAAACTATAAAGATGAATAAGCAGTATTTGAAAGGAAAAAAGAAATCATACCGGGTAGACTTAATATCAGAGTAGACATCACAAAAGAAATGTACAATGACATCTAGTCACAGGAAGTATTGTCTGTGAAGACATTTGCAAGATATATCAAGACAACTGACAAATCTGTAAATTTAGAAATTTTGTATGGTTATGGCCAATTTGTTAAAACTAAAAGTATATCTACATGCTTTATCTATGTAGAAAGAAAATTAACATTACATGGGAAATATCAAAACTTTAAGCATTCTGGAGGGCTGCTGATATAGCACATTTGCTAATGTGCTGTTTCACCATGTGCACGACCCAGGTTTGAGTCCAGCACCTTTTGCAGTGAAGGAAAATACAATGCTGTGGTTGTGTGCGTGCATAAGTTCTCTCTCTCCATCTGTCCCTCTGTGTCTCTATCTCAAAAATTCTGGAATAAATTCAATAATATATAAAGGTGACTAAAGACTGGGCAGTGGCACACCTGGTTAAGTGCACATGTTACCATGCACAAGGACCTGGGTTCAAGTCCCAGTCCCTACCTGCAGCGGGGAAAGCTTCATAAGTGGTGAAGTGATGTCTCTCTCTCCTTCTCTCCCCCCAATTTCTCTTTGACCTATAAAATTGAATCTTTTTTTTAAAAATAAGATCCTAATGATATATATGAGGTGACTCTGTACTTAAACCCACAAAATGTCAAAAGAAATTGTGGGGAGAAGAAAACAGCTTCATAAATTAGTAGACTTAATTTCACTAATTTTGAAATTTGTCAATCTAAGAAAATCTCAGCCATATTACTTGGGGAAAAATTTTAATTTTATGTAGTTCACTGTAGAATTTGTATGGGAAATTGAGAGTCCTGGAATATTTAGGATAATTTTTAAAAAGAATCAATTCAGAAAGCTCAAATGACCTTATTTCAAGATACATAATTTATCGTAATTCAAGAGTTTAGGCATAATGATAGAGGCGGGAACCAAGTAAATTTTTGAAGTAAATTTACAGTCAATTGATATTCTCCAAATATACTAGAGCAAAAGTTTAAGTAGGAACAAGTGAGACCTAGATTGTTAGTTTGTGTATTTGACACAAAAAATGAAGATTTTAAAGAAAATTAACTTTATGCTTCAGATACTTCTTGAGATATTGTTGATAGTCCTTAAGTTACTCACAACAGTTGAAATTTCCACTCTAGCTTGCCAGAAATTAGGAGAAAAATGTTTTATACTGAAGCCAAATTTCATATCATTAAAAACAATTCCTTAATACAAAACTCATTACATTTATCTTACGACTTAAAGTGATACAATGCTAATTAAACATAGTTTCATTTTCTTTCATTTTCCCCCCTAATATGT